>NC_088336.1:15967500-16120000 GCF_036884655.1 Musa acuminata AAA Group | reverse complement strand
TAGGATTATCTCTTAATCCTAATCCTAATTACAAGTGAACTACATAACAAAAACACATCCTAAGCAAGCTTTCATCCGCGAACGTCGAGTCTTGTTTCGGCGAGCTTTCCGACGAGCTTCTTCCGACGGACTCCCATCAAGCTCCCGATCTTGTGATGACTTTAACGAGTAGCCGAGCCTTCTCGGTGATCTCCGTGAACCTCCGACGATCTCTTCGGCGAACTTCCGAAAATTCCGATAGGTTCCCGATTTCTTCTCGGTTGGTTCCGGCAGCATCTCCGACGATTCTTCGGACTCTTAAACGTCCATCGATCTTGACTCCGGTATTCTTGCTTTATGTTTTCTGGTTATCGTAGTTAATCCTGCACACTTAACTCAATAATATGGATTAGATCAATTAACCCACCAATTGATTATATCATCAAAATCCGAGATTCAACAATCTCCCCCTTTTTGATGATGACAATCAATTGATGACGGAGTTAAACATAACTCCCCCTATCTATATGCCATATTATGAGAAGATAAAAAGCACTTGAATTCCATCCCATTGGATTCAAGCATAACCCGATAAGTTCTAATCGTAGAACTTATCGTTATCCTTATTACATGAAACTTCGATGAAAATCATAAGTTAAATGATAAGGGACGAATTTTGCTACGACAGAAGATAAAGATTTTCAATATAAATTTCATGATATCGATAAAAGGCATGCTTTCAATATGATCAATCAATCTTGTGATATTCTCAAGGATTTTGCAAGGCATATAAGACATTCATATCACACAAGCTTTTGCAATTCATATAAGTCATGCTATTAAAATGATACAAGTCATCACTTTTCTCCCCCTTTGTCATCAACAAAAAGAGAATGAGACTTGAAGCACATAATTTATCATACAAAGATTTTATCATTGATCATACATCACTCATCTATATTATCATTGATCATACAAAGATTTTATCATTCAAAATTAAGTATGCTAAAATATTTACGCAGAGTTCATCTTAAAGGAAAATTCAGCATTCATCCATATTATCAAATCTCTTCTTTTTATAAATAACAAAAATTGTAGATGTACAAAAAAGAGATTGGGATAAGAAAAAATTTTAAGTAGTAACTCCAATAAGTCAAGATCATAATTCGAATACAAATCCATTCAAATTCAATTCGTCAACTTGAAACTCATAATCAAGCCATCAAAATCAATTTCGAGATTCAAAATATCATAAAATCATTAATCTTGATCAGATGGAAGCGGTGTTTGACTCAAGATAGGATAAGATAATTTAACAAGTCACCGAGGAACGGAGAAAGAATGAAAAACTTTATGGAAAATCCATTCAACCAAGTTTATTCTTAGGGACAATTTAACATACCTAATTCCCTTCTAATGAATTCAAATTGGTCTTCATTCAAAGCTTTTGTAAATATATCTGCTAATTGATGCTTTGTGTCAATGAATTCTAGAACAACATCATTGTTAAGGACATGATCGCGTATGAAATGATGCCTAACGTCGATGTGCTTAGTTCTAGAGTGATGAATTGGATTTTTAGTAAGACATATGGCACTAGTATTATCACATTTTATGGGAATGTTTTTAAAGTGAATTCCATAGTCTTCTAATGTATTTTTCATCCAAATGACTTGTGCACAACATGCACTTGCAGCAATGTATTCGGCTTCCGTCGTAGATAGTGCAACTGAATTTTGTTTCTTAGAAGTCCAAGAAACAAGTGCATGTCCTAAAAATTGGCATGTTCCGGATGTACTTTTTCTATCTATCATACATCCACCAAAATCGGCATCTGCATAAGCTATTAGATCGAATTTTTCAGATTTTGGATACCACAATCCTAAATTTGGAGTTCCTTTAAGATACCTAAATATTCTTTTAACACTCTTTAGATGAGATAATTTAGGATTAGATTGAAACCTAGCGCAAAGTCCTACACTAAACATAATATCTGGTCTAGTCGCGGTGAGGTAGAGTAGACTACCTATCATTCCCCTATATGTTTTTTGATCGAAATTTTCACTATTTTCATCCATATCTAACTTAGTCGTAGTACTCATAGGGGTGTTTATTGCTTTTGAATTATCCATGTTAAATCGTTTTAACAATTTTAATGTATATTTGGATTGGTTAAGAAATATACCATCACTAAGTTGTTTGATTTGTAATCCTAAAAAGAAAGTTAATTCACCCATTAAACTCATTTCAAATTCATGACTCATACATTTGGCAAATGATTCACATAGTGATTCATCCGAAGAGCCAAAAATAATATCGTCAACATAAATTTGCACAATAAGAAAATTATTTTCAAAATGTTTAATAAACAATGTAGTATCAACCTTGCCTTTGGTAAAATTATTTAAAATAAGAAAGGAACTAAGCCTTTCATACCAAGCTCTAGGAGCTTGTTTCAAGCCATAGAGAGCTTTAGTCAATTTGAATACATGATTAGGAAGAAGAGAATTTTCAAATCGGGGAGGTTGTTCGACATATACTTCTTCGGAAATAAAACCATTCAAGAAAGCACTTTTAACATCCATTTGAAATAGTTTAAAATTATTACTACTAGCATAGGCAAGGAGCATCCTTATGGCTTCTAATCGAGCCACGGGAGCGAAGGTTTCTTCGTAATCGATACCTTCTTCTTGGTTGAAACCTTTGGCCACTAATCTAGCCTTGTTTCTAACCACGATACCATTTTCGTCTTGCTTGTTTCTAAAGACCCACTTAGTACCTATGACTAAGTGGTCACTTGGTCTAGGAACAAGCTTCCATACCTCATTCCTCTCAAATTGGTTCAATTCTCTTTGCATTGCAATGACCCAAAAATCATCTTTTAAGGCTTCGTCAATGCATTTAGGTTCAATTTGAGAAGGGAAAGCGGCGTTAGCATAAAAATTCTTGAAAGAAGAACGAGTTTGAACCCCTTTTGTTGTATCTCCTATAATTAGCTCCTTTGGATGAGCATCTACATACTTCCATTCTTTGGGTAAAGAAATTTCGGAAGAAGATGCATTCAAATGGCTATTTTGAGGAGGGGGTTCGTTTAAATTCAAATTATCAAAACCAAGATCATCATCAAAATCATTTTTCTTTAAATCAAAAATTTCATTAAAAACTACATGAATAGACTCTTCTATTACTAAGGTCCTTTTGTTAAAGACACGAAAGGCCTTAGAAACGGAGGAGTAATCAAGAAAAATGCCTTCATCGGATTTAGTATCAAATTTACCTAGGGCATCCTTTTCATTTAAAATGAAGCATTTACAACCGAAAACTTTAAAATAAGAAATATTTGGTTTTTTGTTATTCCATAATTTATAGGGAGTTTTTGATAGAGATGGTCTTATTAGGACCCTATTCATGATGTAACAAGCCGTATTTACGGCTTCGGCCCAAAAATATTTGGGTAAACTATGTTCATTTAACATAGTTCTTGCCATTTCTTGTAGGTTTCTATTTTTCCTTTCAACTACTCCATTTTGTTGAGGATTTCTTGGAGTTGAGAAGTTATGATTGTATTCATTTACTTCGCAAAAATTTTGAAAGTCACGATTTTGGAATTCACCACCGTGATCACTCCGAATTGATGAAATCATGAAGCCTTTTTCGTTTTGAGTGAGTTTACAAAACTTAGAGAAACACTTGAAGCAATCACTTTTGTGAGCTAAGAAATAGGTCCAAGTGTATCTAGAGTAGTCATCCACAATCACAAAAGCATATTTGCTTTCACCTAGACTTGTTGTATCAATTGGTCCAAATAAGTCCAAATGGATCAATTGTAATGGTCTAGTGGTGCTAATTTGATTTTTTGGTTTGAAGCTTGTTTTTATTTGTTTGCCTAGTTGACATGCATCGCATACCTTATCCTTAATAAACTTCATATTCGGAATCCCTCGTACTAATTCTTGAGATGAGATTTTAGATATTGTTTTCATGCTTGCATGACCTAATCTCCTATGCCAAAGCCAAGCATCATCATTTACGGCGGAGAAACACATTTCATTACCTAGTTCATCAAGATTGATGGTATAGACATTATTTTGTTTTAAAGCAATCATAGTCATGTTATGATTTGGTTTTTCAATAATGCACATATTTGATTCAAATCTAACGATATAACCTTTATCGCATAGTTGACTAATACTCAAGAGATTATGTTTTAATCCATCAACTAGTAAAACATCATCAATGGAAAAACTAAATTTGTTACCAATAGTTCCCTTGCCAATGATTTTGCCTTTGTTGTTGTCTCCGAAGGTGACGTACCCTTCTTCTTTGCTAGTGAGCATAGAGAAATGAGATGGATCTCCAGTCATATGTCTTGAGCATCCACTATCGAGATACCATCTCTTGCTCATAGCTTGTGGGTTTGTCTACAAAAGAGGATGATTTTTAGGTACCCATTTGATTTTGGGTGCCTCAAAAATTGACCCACTAACCTTGTTATTTATTTTTGAATCCTTTATAGTTCCTTTAGGAACCCATATTAATTTTTGTGAACTAATTTTCCTAAATGGACATTTGTAGGCAATATGTCCGGATTTGCAACAGAAGTTGCATTTCATATAAGAGGAAACATGTAATGTAGGTCCTTTTATGAAAGTGGTAGGATTTTGATGTAATCCTTTTACAAATCCAATTCCATTTCTATTTGCGATGTGACCCTTGTGTGCAAGGATCATATCTAATCCTTTGCTACCAACCTTAAACTTGTTTAAGGTTTCCTTAAGAAGCAAATTTTTATTTTTTATTGCTTCTAAATGCTCACACTTAGAGCATGGAGGAGTTTGAAGACTATCAAACTTATCTTGTAGCAAAGCATGCTCTTTCTTTAAGATACTTAACTTCTTGCTAACAGTTCTACATTCATCAAATAATTCATGAAAAGCGATAGAGAGTTCTTCAAAAGATAAATCTTCATTAAATAAATCACATACCTCTTCTTCTAAAGCCATTAGCGCGTAATGAGCAACTTGCTCGGTGTTGGACTCCTCTTCTTCGGACGCGCTTGAATCATCAATGATGTTGCCTTGAGCGCCTTCTTCTTTGATGTCCTCTTTTTGGCTTGAGGACAATCGTTCTTGTAGTGTCCCGGTTTTTTGCATTCATAGCAAATCACTTGGTCCTTCTTTTGTTCAAATTTATTTTTTATATTATTTTTAAGTTTGTTCTTTCTTAAATATTTTTTAAATTTTTGAGTCAAAAGTGCAATATCATTGTCACTGTCCTCATCACTTGATGTTCCTTTCAAGTGGTCTTCTTGTGATTTGAGTGCCATATCCTTCCTGTTCTTTGGAAGGGGGTTCTCGAGCTCGTCATGAGCTTGACATGTCATTTCGTAGGTCATTAGAGACCCAATGAGTTCTTCAAGAGGGAATGCTTTAAGGTCTTTGGCCTCTTGAATGGCCGTAACTTTTGGATCCCAACTTTTAGGGAGGGATCTTAAGATTTTAGTTACTAGTTCAAAGTTAGTAAAATCTTTACCAAGAGCTTTGAGTCCATTGATGACATCCGTAAACCGGGTGTACATGTCTCCGATGGACTCACTTGGTTTCATTCGGAAAAGTTTGTAAGAGTGCACAAGGATGTTGATTTTGGACTCTTTCACTCGGCTAGTGCCTTCATGAGTGACCTCAAGAGTTCTCCAAATATCAAAAGCCGAATCACACATTGAAACACGATTAAATTCGTTTTTGTCTAATGTACAAAACAAGGCATTCATAGCCTTTGCATTTAAAGCAAAAACCTTCTTCTCCGATTCATTCCATTCGCTCATCGGAAGAGAAGATTTTTGAAATCCATTCTCAACAATAGACCAAAGCTCAAAGTCCATAGAAATGAGGAAGATCCTCATGCGAGTCTTCCAATATGTGTAATCCGACCCATTAAACAAAGGTGGTCGTGCAATAGAGTGGCCCTCTTGCATGCCGGAGTAAGCCATCTCTCTTGGGTATTAAACCAAATATGAGAGATAACCTCGCTCTGATACCACTTGTTAGGATCGGAGCGGCACTAAGAGGGGGGGGGTGAATTAGTGCAGCGGATTAAAACTTTGATTTTAACAAAATCTTTCGTACGATGAGAACGGAACTTGAAAAGTTTAACTTGAAAGCGTATTCTTAAAATTGTGCAGCAAGGGTAATAAGGAACTAAAGCAATAAGAAGATTTGCAGTAATGTAAATGACAATAATAAAATGCAAACCAGAGATTACGCCGATTTTTAGAGTGGTTCGGTCAAATGACCTACTCCACTTGCGATGCCCCTCTTCGATGAGGCTCCCACCTTCCACTAGCAAATCTCTTGAAATGGAAGGGTAAACACCCCTCTTACAACCTTTTACAAGCAGCTCAACCTCTTATAAATTTTCAATAAGAAAGGAGGAGGAGAACTCTCTAGCAAATTGAAAACAAGACTTGCTAAGACTTTCTAAGACTTTTCTCTCAATCAAAATGCTTCTCAAAAGTTGTAACCTCAGCTGAGATTTGAGGAGTATTTATAGGCCTCAAGAGGATTCAAATTTTGGGCTCCAAAATTTGAATTCTCTTAGGGTTCCCGGTGCTGGAGGTGCCACCGCCCAGCTAGGCGGTGCCACCGCCCAGCGCTCGGGTGCTGGACGGTGCAACCGCCCAGCCAAGGAGGTGTCACCGCCCAGCTCTCGGGTGCCCAGCCAGGCGGTGCCACCGCCTGGCACTCCGATTTCACTGGTTTGGCTTAATTTAAGCCCAAACCATATCTGACTTTAGGCCCAGTTGGCCCCTAACCAGGATATAGGATTATCTCTTAATCCTAATCCTAATTACAAGTGAACTACATAACAAAAACACATCCTAAGCAAGCTTTCAACCGCGAACGTCGAGTCTTATTTCGGCGAGCTTTCCGACGAGCTTCTTCCGACGGACTCCCATCAAGCTCCCGATCTTGTGATGACTTTAACGAGTAGTCGAGCCTTCTCGGTGATCTCCATGAACCTCCGACGATCTCTTCGGCGAACTTCCGAAAATTCCGATAGGTTCCCGATTTCTTCTCGGTTGGTTCCGGCAACATCTCCGACGATTCTTCGGACTCTTAAACGTCAATCGATCTTGACTCCGGTATTCTTGCTTTGTGTTTTCTGGTTATCGTAGTTAATCCTGCATACTTAACTCAATAATATGGATTAGATCAATTAACCCACCAATTGATTATATCATCAAAATCCGAGATTCAACATTTGGATGATTCTCTTATAGTTCTAAAACCTCTAGTATAACCTTAATTTGAGATTGATATATAGAGTTATTATGATCTCAATTTAAGGTACTTAGAATCTCTTATTTTCTGAGAAGGGTTTCTATTCGAACTGAATTAACTCTCTTATGAATATAATTAGGATCTATCCTTTTGATATATTTTAAAAAATTCTCTTAAAGTTTTGGGAGATTTAGAATTTAGTAAATACTATTTTTGTACATCAAGATATGATGTTTATAATTTCATATAGTCCCTAACTTGTTTCAATAGAATAAAATAGATGTTGATAGTTAAATTAGGAGGGTACTTTAGCATCCAAATGATTTTGTTCTAGGCTGAAATTTGATTTGTATTTATTTTATATGTTTCCTAGTTTTTTATAAAATTTCATGATAATTTAAGATCGTGTAGTTAGCTAGAATAGTAAATTAAAAATTTTTCATAGAATTGTGCAATGGTTTAATTGATGCAAACTAGTTCACTCCATTATAGAGTGAATTGTTAGAAAATTTGATAGTGAAATCTAGATAAACTTTTAAGTTAAGTATAGTTTATTTTATGAGAGATTTTATCAAACTTTTTCATGGATTATTATAATGAATTATTATAAATTGACAATTCAAGAGGTAGGATTCCTAATTAAGATATCTCATGGCTATATGCTTCCAATTTAATATATGTATCACTCCCTACGACACTCAATCATTAAGGAACATGATCTTTCATTAGCATCATCATTTTTTAGTTTAATCAGGTAATTATAAGCTTAATTCAGTGTAAAATAGTAGTTGTATTAATTATCATATGCATAATATATTTTGTGAAGCATATTTCAAATGATATGATTATCATGAGCTCATCATGAGCTAAATATAAGTTAATATATTTTATAAACATAAAAATATATGAATTATAATAAAAATATCTTATATGCATATATAATCAATTGCAGTGTAAGAGTGCATGTGTTTTATATGATGTAATATGTGGAAATGCATGGATATGTTATGACATACAATGCATATATATGCTATGATGTGCAGTATGAAAGTACACGTATGTATTATAACGTATGGTATGAGAGTATACATATATATTATAATATATGATATGAGAGTACATATATATATTATGATATGTGGTATGAGGGTACACATATATATTATGACATATGGTATTAGAGCACATGTATATATTATAACGTGTAGTGTAAAAGTTTACATATATATTATGACATGCGGTGTAAGAGTATATGCATATTTTATGATAACGTATAATGTAGGAGTGCACATATATGTTATGATATGAGGTGTAGATATCCATGAATTTGTTATGCTTTCTACATATGCATATAAGCATTCTAAATTATTTTGACATAGTAGTTTTCTTCTTTATTTTGCATGTGTTATATTGTAGGATTATGTTTGCTAAAAAAATCATAGGAAGAGATGTTTATTATTAATTATCTTATGATGATGAATTTAAAATATAGTATACATGATATGATGCATGCTCACTTGAATAAAGCTATAAAGACTTATACTTATTAAATGATTACTCATTATGGATCATATTTTATAAGTAAAAATATTAGTACCGCACCCAAGTGATTAGGTAGAGAAAGAAGCACATGCAAGCTCATACCACTACAAATATGAACGATGACGTATGAACATTTTATATATATACATTTTGAAAATGTTATATTTGGGTTTGCTTTTGATTAATATTATAATTATATACCAGTGTCAAAATCACAATGTGCAAAGGTAATATTGTCATTTTGTTTAGTACATTAGCATATTCTAATTTTAATATTGCATACTTTCCGTTGCACTTCTATCGATATACAATGAAATGTGGCATTCTACTTAGTCTTGTATATAGGGTATGAATAGAACTAGGAGTAGGGTGCTACAAATTTATGGTATTAGAGTCCCGTCATAAGTCTTGTAAATTATCTATTTATGCAAAAACATAGGGCACACTACTCAACTATCTTATAAATTTAATAATTGAGTTATATTGATTTTCTTATTATTATTTGATACTCTTATACTTGTCAACTAGGGTATAAACAACTTGGGATTAATAAGAAATATATCATACGAATCAGAGAGTAAGTTAGTAGCTCTAGTAATGTTTGGGAGGAGACTACTGATGGTAGAAAGATATCCACATAGGTAGATCGAAGAGATATAATAACTAATAAGCTAACAAAATTAGTGGAGAGACAATCTCAATAATTGAAGTAGTTACTGGCTCGAGGAAGGAGATGATGCTAGAAGCAGCTTGAGGACAAGATGTTATAGAATCAGCAAGTGAAAGGTTTAAAAAGAACTATCTACTAATTTTTGAAGGTGATACAAATCTACTAATGGCTAAGAAGTGGATAAGAAATATTAAGGGAGTCTTTGAGTATACAAGGATTCCAAATAAAGCTAAATTTATTTATGCAATTTATATACTATGGAAAGATATCTATCACTGATATGATGCAAGAAGGGGGACTGTAGGTGCTGAACAAATGACTTCGGAAAGATTCAAGAAAATCTTTTACTAAAAATATTTTAGTGTAGCCCACCGATCAACCAAAATGACAGAATTTATTAACCACAAACAAAAAAGGTCAATTAGTAAAGGATTACATTAGAAAGTTTGAGAAGTTATTCCAATTTGCACCTCATATGTTTAGCACTAATGTCTTGAGGGTGGATCAATTTCTACAAGGACTCAGAGCAAAAATTTATTAGGATATGAAGATGACAATGAATGCCCCAAATATTCCCTATTTCCTGATAGCGGAAAAGGTCTTGGAGGCAAAGAATGTTGAGTAAAAAATTTTTCAAGCCCAACAAATATGCTGTAGTCAAGATATGCTAAGAAAGTGTATTATTTTTTACAATAACCCCTCGTAACATATTTTGGGTAGCAAATAAAAATGGTTCCCAGGTCAAGGACAACAATAGAGGCAACCCAAATATCATACATAAGGAAAAGTGGGTTAGACGTCTCAGTCTCCTCAACTAGCTCAAGCACATAGACCCATTTTTCTTGAATATAGAAAGCATCATATAGGGGAATGTCTTAAAGGTAAAGAGCTATGTTTTCAATGTGGAATGCCAAGGCATTTAGTAATGAACTGTATAACAATCTCATCAAAACAGAGAATAGTACTAGGTAGAGTTTTTGTGATGACTAAGATAGAAGCAAAGGCTAGCCCATCAGTAATCTCAGGTGAGATATTTATTTATACTATTTCCTTACATACATTACTTGATTTTGGCACCACATATTCTTTTGCATCACTAGCTTATGTAGAGAAGCTAGGCAAACCATCTAAGGTGTGATGTATTATATAATTATTCTATCAGAGGATATAAAATATTCAGGTCAAAGTTTGAGATCTTATCCGATTCATATTGCTAACAAATAATTAATTATCGATCTAATAATATTGAACATACAAGATTTTGATATTATACTGGCATAGACCAGTTGTCTAAATATCATGCTTATATTGATTGTAATAAGAAGATGATAGTATTTCAACCTCTAAAGTTTGCAAAGTTTTTTTTTTTTAAGATAAGACATCAATCCCTTTTATCTCGGTAATGAAAGTAAGAAGACTTTTAAATAGTAGACGCATAGGATATTTGACAAATGTAATTGACACTAGAGTGAAACTAAAATTTAAGCTAGAGGATGTGTTAATTGTAAGCGAATTCCTTTAGATGTTTTTAGATGACCTTCCTAGATTGCCACTAGATAGGGAGATTGAATTTATCATACACTTAATACTTGGTACTAAATTTATTTCTAAAATATCTTATAAAATAGCTCTGGTAGAATTAAAAGAGTTAAAAGATGCAATTGCAATAGCTCCTTACTAAGGGTTCATTCGCCCTAGCTTTTCACCGTAGAAAACACTAGTCCTATTTGTAAATAAAAAAATGAATCATTACGATTGTACATAGACTACATAGAGTTGAATAAGGGGACTATCAATAATAAATACCTACTCCCCATAATTGATGATTTATTTGATCAATTATAAGGTACATCATGTTGAATCTTGGATTTTGATGATGAAATCAATTGATGAGTTTATGATCTAATCTGCGTTTTAAGTGACGTAGGACTAACTTCGATCAGAAAAGGTAAATCGATTAAAGCAGGAGGAATCAGACATTGGGCCGGAGTGGAACATGTTAGAAGATTAGATATCGAGCTAGAGGATTTGTTAACGTATTGGCAGAAGGCTTCGTGTCATGAGTTCGAGCATCGGGCTAGAAGGATCGGACATTAGGCCAAGGAGATCGGATATTACAGAGGTCAACATACTGATTGGGTAATACACCGCAAGAGAGGACGATGTGCCGAAAGGATCAAACGAAGCACCGAATGAACAAATGATATGCCGGACAATATAGGATTCATGCTTATAATTATGTGTGTCTAGATCGAGTTAGTTAGGTCTAATTGAGTTAGTTTTGGGATGAAACAATGCTAATTCAAAATTCAATTAGGAGTCAATTGGGCCTGAATCAGGACTAAATTGAGCTTATTATTTGGCCCATTTAGTATCCTATAGTAGGGTCTAGTAGTGGTACTGTCCAGACACAGTCTCTCAGATTATGTCAAGTAGTGGTATCGCTTAAACATAGTCTCCCAGACTATGTCAAGTGGTGGTACCATCAGTCTAAGGGGTGGTAATGCCCAGTGTCAGATTAACAGGCGGTGGTACCGCCCAATATTGGAAGTAGTATCGCCATTACCCCGAAAACCTAGGATGAGACCATTTTGGCTTCAAATTTGAATCTATTTGGGGCATATAAATACCTCATTCATTCCTGCTTAGTTGAAACAAGAACTGAAACAAAAATAGTGTGCAAACTCTATAGTATATCCTTGAGAATTCCCCTCTAGCTCTAAGTTTCAGTTTTAGTTTAAGAGACGGGTGAGTGGCTTGTAAAGGTTAACTCCTGAACCTGTGAAAAGAAGAAAAGAGTTGTAAGGGCAGTTAATCTTTGCCCATTAGAAAGAAGATCGGTAGTGGAAGTCGGTAGCCTCGAGTGAAGAGGAATCAGGAGTGGATGTAGGTCAGGATGACCAAATCACTATAAAAGTCAGTTTGTAATTTCTTTCATGCTTTTTATTTATATTGCAAACTGATTTACTTCCTACTTTTACTATGCTTATTAACGCACTCTAAGTCAAGCTCATTTTCGATATCAGCCTTTATCGAACAAGATTTTTGAATCGACATCGTTTTTATCGACAGTACTAATTCACCCCCCCAGTCCTAACAGTTGGTATTAGAGTCATGTTTTTCTCTATTTGGTTTAACACCCAAGAGAGATGACTTTTTCTGGCTTTCAAGAAGGTCATTCTATCATTCGTCCTCTTATGTTCAATGGGACGGACTACACTTATTGGAAAACCCGAATGAGAGTTTTCTTACTTTCTATGTATTTGAATTTATGAAATATTATTGAAAATAGTTTTCAAAAGTCTTCTAATCCAATGAATGAATGAGGTGATTTGGAGAAGAAAACTTTTTCTTTGAATGCTAGAGATATGAATGCTCTGTTTTGTGCTTTGAACAAAAATGAGTTTAATCATATTTCTTTATATGAAACTACATATGAGATTTGACATACACTAGAAATAACTCATGAAGGCACGAATAGAGTAAAAGAGTCTAAAATAAATCTTTTGACGCATGATTTTAAGGTGTTTCGAATGAAGGCAAGCAAAATTATTATTGACATGTACACCCGTTTTACGGATGTCATCAATAGTTTAAAAGCTCTTAGCAAATATTATTTGAATCTTGAACTTGTTAATAAAATTTTACGATCTCTTTCTAAAAATTAGGATTCGAAAGTCACCGTAATACAAGAGGCAAATGACCTAAATAACTTTTCGCTCGAAGAACTTATCGGGTCTTTGATTACCTATGAAATGATGTACAAGGCACATGATGAACTTGATGAACATGAGAATAATCTTCTAAAGAACATGAAGGATTTGACACTTCAAACAAAAGAAGACCACTCGAGCGAAAGCTCAGGTGATTGAATTCCTCACAAGCAAATTTAAAAATTTATAAAATAAGAATCAAAGAATAAAAATAAATTTAAAAAGAAGAAGCTACTAAAGAGCAAGAAAGCAATCAAGGTGACTTGGGATGAAATGAGTGCATCCAAAGACGAGGAGTAAACCAACAAAGAAGAGGTGGCATACTATGCCTTGGTAGCTTTCAACAATGAGATAAGTGACTCAACCAAAATCCCTTTACCTTACTATAAAATTACTTAATGCATTTCATGAGTTATTTTAAAATTAGTTAGTAAGAAATAAAAAAATATAAAAAATATTGCTTCCCTTTCTAATGATTTTATTTTTTTAAAAAAATAATTAATGAGCATCACTATTGGATGTTAATTCCTTGCACTTAGTATGAAAAATTATATTCACTTATAAAGAAAAATATATTACTACAATAAATAATAACAAAAGAAATACCATTGGAATTAAAATAATTGTCAATAAATTAAATCTTTTGTTTGAAGATGTTTTAATATGTTATGGACAATAACCTATGGGTATTTTATGCGTATAAATTTTAAAAATATTATATTTGGGTTTATTTTTGGTTAAATGTTATAATTAGGTACATGTGTTAAAATCATAAGGAAAACCCTATCATTTTGTTGAACACATTAATATATTTTAATTTTAAGATTATCTACGTTTTGTTGTACTCCTATCAATAACAGTAATATACTTTGAAATATTACATCCTACTTAATCATATATGTAGAGTATAGATGGAACTAGAAGAGAATGTTACATCTTCGTATATACAAGTTAGGACGTGAAATAGTGTTTCTTGTGAAGAGAAAATGTTGGCATGCAAGTGCCATTCTTTCTAATTATATCAAAGTTTTAGTTTGATTGGATATTGAATAAAAATACTTTATATGCTCTTTTAATTCTTTTGGATTCTTTGAGACCATTAGTGGCTCTATTTATCATGTAATCTTTGGGATTTAGGAGTTTAAAGATGATTGATGCAAAGGCCAAAATAATTACTATAGTATCTTAGTTTAGATTATGATTAATTTATAAGGATTTGACGAAGGTATTCATATTAATTTGGGTTTAAATATTTTGAACTAATTATTTGAGCTCAACGAAATGGATGGATCAATTATTTTATTAAATTGGATCATAAAAATAATATTAAAATCGACCTAATATTTATGCACGATCAATGCTTAAGTAGGATAGAGCTATTTATGAATAAGACCATACGATACGTCACGATGTGTAGCTAGTACTAGATTACGTATCACATGCAGGTTATTCGTAAACATGATTTGAGTTGTCTCATATGTATCATATTAAAGTTGATTTTTGATTGTCTTAGTGTTGATGAGAATATCAAACTCTTAAGCATGAAAGATTATAACGTAATTTAGTCCTACATGAGCAATAAGTAAATGTTTTATTTAATTTATAATGATTTGATGAGTGTAATATAACTTGGGATTAAACATACTAAGATAATGATTCAAGATCAACAAATTTAATGGTCAATTATTTCATCAGAAGATTCCTATCTTAGATTATGAATTCTCACCATCAATTTTTTTGATGGGCTTTCTTCACCAAGATTAATGATGTTCTGATATATGGAAGAGTATTCCTAGATGATGAGCAACAAGCACAAAAGCCACTACCAGAATAGCATAAAAGATATCCAAAGCATAGTACTACTAATCCATTCAGCTTTGATCGAGATAAATTCGTTGATGCCTTCCTTGCAACAATTGGCCACAACAAACTTTGATGTCAAAATAATACTAAGATGTAGTTTACATGGTGGTGAATTGTGTTGGCCAATCAATCGCAGATTACATACAAAACATCTAAACAACAAGAAATCTCGTGCAAAATCCACCAAAAACATGCAACACAGGTCAGCTACAACCTCACTCCTCTGTTCCTTCTCTTCGCAGACACCCGAACCTTAGAAACCTCTATTATTGTAGCAGGGAGAAAGCAGTGCCGCTAGTAGAGCTGCTCTCTTCTGTCTCGCCACCACCTCCACCTGCACCATAACAGAAGCTCTGCTTCAGTATCTGTTGTTGACTTGAGAACGAAGCAAATGAGATAACCCTTTTAAAGATCTCATTACGAGCTGGTCTCAACTCAATTAATGGAGGAAGGAAAGACGGATACCAGAAGTAGTCCCACCGAGGGTGGACTTTGGACATGCGGTTCTCGCCGTAAGGGAACTCGGACTCGGCACGACGGGCGTTGCGAAAGGCGCAGCAGCCGACGGAGTAGATGCCGATAAGAAACATGAGGATGACGACATTGAGGACGGAGAGCTTGTGCCAGTCCCTCCGCACCTGCTCCAGCACACCGGCCTTGCACGAGTCGCAACCGTAGCAGAGGACGTCGGCCGCGTTGTTCCACCGGTAGCAGTCCTCGTCTTGCGCCGCCATCGCCGACCCTGCAGCGTAGGTGCACGATGTTGGCGGCTTGCAGCAGCCCGACTGCAGGCAATTGCACGGATCAGCTTCGCATGATGCGGTGATGCTGGGGTTAGTAGGTGATGTTGGCGAGAGGCGTCACCTGAATCGGGGAGAGGTCCCTTTGGAGGTAGTCCAGCGGCGTCCAAGGAGCCATCTTGGCGCAGGTTTTGGAGCCCACGACGCACGCCATGGCCGCCTTCCAGTAGCCCGGCTCCGTGATCCTATGCCGGAGCCAGCCGGAGTAGTGGTCGAGGCGGTACTCGTGGTAGACGCGGCCGGGTACGTCGACCGCGCCGCCGCCGCCGGTGACGGCGAAGCCGAAGGCGGTGAGGCCGAGGAGGGCGGCGATGAGGAACAGCATGACGAGGAGGTAGAGCCACAGCGCCCAGGCCACGTTGAAGCAGGCGCCCACGAACCCGGCGAGCGAGACGAGCAGCACCACGAAGCCCAGCACCAGGAGCGGCGTCTGCAGCGACGACTCGCACGTCGCGGAGCTCCGGGCCAGCCACAGCCCGCCGCCGATGATGGGGATCGACGCCAGCAGCGTCAACAGGTTGAGGTAACCGATCAGGGTGTTGCTGAAGCGATACATCTCGCCGTCTGCTTTCCTTGCGCTGCTTGCCGCGTTCAAACGGTGGAGTGTGGGTGTCGGAGAGGGATGGCTTTTCCTCTTTCTCCGTGGCTCATTCTTTCTTTCGATTCTTTTGAGCTCTGAGGCAGCTCAGACTCAGAGAGCGCCATAATAATGCTGAGTTCTTTATAGAAACAAGACAGCCTTTCTTTTTCGCTCCGCTCCTGTGGTGATGACTTGCTGCTGGTTTCGTGCCAAGAAAGCATGCTGGTGTTTGAACAGCCGAGGGAAGGGTGGTCGTGGAAATCTTTTTCTTACATGTTAAGAAACAAGGAAGGGGGCTGTCCTTTTTACCAGAACACTTGGTCTTGAGGCTTGCTGGCGAGGATTCCTCCTCTCTTCTTTTCTTTGCGCAGGGATAAGGCTTTAAGGGACAGCATTGCTGATCATGGTATTATAGCTGGAGAACTTTGTTTGCTAGTAGAGAGTAGCGTGTGATACACATATCTGGAGGCAGTACAAGAGACTCTACTCTACTAGTTCGTGGTCTCAAGGTGTGTCCAATGTTCCCTCATTGTAAGGTCGAATTATATTTCTACTAATAATCTAATTTAGTCAGTCGAAGTGTGAGATATAAGGGATTAAAGGAGTCCACTATTATTAATATTATCATTTTTCTCAGCGAGTTGAATCTTGACATGCATACATCTCGCAATCATTCAAAATTTTGAACCTTTTGTTGTTGCTTGCCTATGGGTTAATTACCACAGCAATTCAATATAAATCTCAAGTACGGAAAAAAGCAAATGAATTGAAGGTCTTTTAAAAACAGGCTCACGGTAGGGTTGTAAAGTGCAAGATGTTGTATTACGTACAAAGTAATAAAGGAGCATGAAATAGTGTATTGGTACATGCATTTGTCTGCCATTTAACCTGGAGATGCTTGGATAGGAGGAAGTTAGTAGTCTCTTTTTTTTTCTTCTTTTTAATATAAATTTATATTAGTGTTATTTTTGTTCAATAGAGAATCAACATATAAAGTTTAGTTAGCTTCGATACGAGACATGAGATATCTCTTATATGCATAGGGAGAATTTTTCCTTATTAAGTTACTAGATATTCTACTTGATATTTTGTAAACGATAATGATTGTAAAATCAATATCGTATGAAATAGTCTCTTAGATATATTTTTATTCTAAACGAACTAAATCGAATTTACTAGATATTCTACTCTTTTTTTTTTCTTTTCTTTTAGACGTGACAAGACGATAAATCAGATCAATTTCGGATTGAGAATCAAAATTAACGGTGTGGTTTATTATCATTGGTTCACTCCAGTTTCACATGGCTTTAGGACTAGGATTCGACAGTAAGAAGAATCTGAGTCGCCTCTCACTAGTGAAAACAGTCTTCCTATGTATTACTTTAAATAGCGTAATGATCAATAAGATAAGACAGTTCTTTGCGGAAAGCTACTGATGGTTCCAATCATAATAATTATGGGCCATTCCATCCAGTCGAAACATCACAAGATAACCGCTGTTTTTGGAAGATGTTTGGTGGCTTGTGACTTTCCATGCGTATGTTGTCCACATGCATATCAAATCATGCGTTTGTTGGCCAATCAATTAAACGGGCATCAAGTTGCATCTCAGGACCTTCCTTGTATCAAAGACAACAAGCTACTAAATAAAATTAAAGGTCGAAAAATATGGAATGATCAATGAAATCGATTCACGAATTTCTCTCAACCATCACACTCTCTACAAATACATCATCTTCATAACTTGATTGGGACAATAGTTTATGTCAACATGATAATGATAAGCTAACTCGTTTATCAAAGATCAAGGGTTTAAAATCTTATTTAATATATATTATCATGTTTAATATAAAATTTAAATTTTAAAATTTTTTTATTCTTCTCTACTGTCGATTTCTTGAGATTTCATAACTTGACTGACAACCACATCCATCACTCGACCATTTCTCCAACTGCTTGCAATTAGTCCAAATCCAGCTTCATGTCTTTTTACTCAAAAGATACACTTCACACTCGACTTGCACATCAAACATCATTGTGCTTATTGTTGCTACAGATACACACTTCACGTCTGTTTCGATACAGGTTGTCGGTGATCTTATGTAGACTAGTGGCCGATCCCAGAGGAAGAGCGAACGTTCCTCCGCTTACCCCGCGTTGACGTACCGGCAATCCTTTCTGACCTCGCCTTTGTTCCCCGTCAGCGGATTGTTCTCCGACAGCAGCAGCAGCGCCTTGGAGAACTGGTCGTAGAAGTAGCTGTTATCAGCCGCCATCAACTTCACAAACTGGGCGGTGGACGGGTAGGAGACCAGCTGCTGGTCCACCTTGAGCAGCCCCTTGTGGTGCAGCAGGTTCTTGTAGTACATGTTGTCGATGATCATCGGCGTCTCCCGGTCGTTCCTCGAGTACAGCACCGCCTCCGGGTCCGGGTTCGGAGACGGGCATCGGCCGAGCAGGTACTTGGCGTACTCGGGGTCGATGGTCGGGTCGACGGTGGGGTAGAGTCGTCCCACGAGGTTGACACAGTGCACTCGGCCGACGGAGTGAGCTCCTGCGACGACCAAGAGGAACGACGTGAAGACATCTCAAGGGACGAAGATCAGCGAGGCCGTGAAGCTGTCGCACCTAAAAGAGCCACTGTTCGTTCTGCATCGATTCCTATGGATCTGAACCGAGAGAGCACGAGGGAGATGGAGTCGTTGTGGTTGGGGATGTCCTTGTCTATCACGTCGGCGTGGCTTTCCTTGCTATCTCGTCTGCCGGTCCTCATCGGAATGAATGGTCCTCCAAGCTATCGGCATTGACCGGAGAAAGCATCAGTAGTAGAAGAGATCGACGACGGCGACCTCAGCAAAGCATGCAGGAAAGATATTTAGGACGAAACAGGCGTACCATGACGACACCTTCTCTTGCAGAGAGAGCGATGATATCTGCACAGGAGACGGTGGCGGGGCATTCCTTCTCGAGCGCCTCTTTGATGGGGGCGACGTACTTAAAGTTCCTCATCCCGAAGCTCCGGTCGGCCGACTGCTCCGAGATCAATGAGTCGGTCGTTTCCAGCAAAAGCGACGCATCGCAAGACTGCGCTTACGAATTCAAGGTCATAAAAAGAACCATTTCATCATACGTGTTTCTGCGATTGAACCGAGGCGGGAAGGAAGACTGACCTCGACCATGCAGTCATGGAAGAGATTCCTGACCCAGGAGACGGCTGTGTTGCCATGCTCGTTGTAGAGCTTCACAACCTCGCGCTTGACGATCTCCTCGGCCCGGGGGCAGCTCTTGGAGTAGTAATTCAGTTTCAAGCCACCACCCTCTCCTGCAAAAACCACACAACTTGAGCTGGTTTAGAATTGATAAGGGTGATGAAACCAGTGCTGAGAGCTGACCTCTGAGTAAAGCACTCAAGCAGACGAGGATTAAGAAAGCAGTCATCGGTGTCGCTCCCAACTCCATCTTTCTCCGTCTTCTTTAGGCAGATGAAGAGGGCCTGATTCCTTGCAGATGGATTTATAAGAGATGGAAATAAGATAAGCTGGAGTGGTGGGAATCCAGTGAGTCCCACGAGCAGTGACGAAGCCTTATCCGGACACGGCAGCCATGGCTCCATTGGTTCGTCTCCGGATCGCCGTGATTCCTTCGGAACAATACAAAAAGCAATGTATGGCGACACGCAAGGCCACGAGCTGCCCTCGCCGACACTCTCAAAACTACTATTCGATCCAACCATTCCTAGAGAAGAAAATAATCTCACTCTCTATAGCATGCAGCGTTGTCAGAGATGAGAACTCTCTGTGAACAGATTTATGGTGTTGCTTATGCGCTATTTCTGTAGTTTGGGAGTCCATCGACTTCGTGGGCTTGCCGGTCGTTCGCAGGTTGCTTTCATCTTTTTCTTGGTGGGGGGTCTTGTGTCAGAGATAATTAACGGTGGCGCCGCAGAGTTTGGCGAGATGGCGATGGTGACGGGCACAACTCCCGTTGTGCCATACCCACTTCCTGCACTTCTTTCTACAGTGACCGGGTTGCGCGTGAGTGACACGCACGAATCTTAATGTTGTCAACATGCGGTGGCTGATGCGAGAAGAAGACATCTTATGGCTTTGCGGATACAGAATGCTGGGTCAAAAAAAGGCTCATGGCATTGGGTCAAACGTAACAGTTGCCGCCATTCATTATTGGAAAAAAAAAAAAAACAAGTGCAAGCTTTTTAAAAACCAAATTGAAAAAAAAATCTCGCTTATAAAAAATTAAGGGCTCAAAACCTCAAACAACATATTTTTCACATCTAAAAGATTTGTCTGATGATTCACCAAAGATTGCAAATTCAAAAAATCATTCAATATATTTTTACAACTAAAATATTGATAAAATGACGGTGTATCAGACCTAATTACTAAGACTAGAGATTCGAAATCACATTCGATGTATTATTTTATACATAAAATATTAATTTGATAATGATAAATAATTTAGTGAGTAAAAACTTTATCATATCACAGCAGAAATGCAAAAAAAAAAAAAAGGAAGAGAGATAAACTATTCATAAGAACTAAAGCAGAGTAACATGACACAAAACTCCTTCAAAAACATACATCTTGAAACCAGGATTTATGCTCGTAGAATCTTTTGGTTTTACTTAGAAAAATATAAAGCTTGATCCAGTGCATGATGCAGAAGATAATACCAAGTATAAGATCAACAAGATTAAGTGACTACCACTATGAAACTTTGCAAGGAAAACGGAACTGGTGGCATCTGTCCACCATCTAACGCTGAATGAACCAGACAAACAAGCAATGATTGAGAGGGAAAACGCAACAGGTAAGGACAAGTGAACAAAAAAGTTATCCAAAAAGGTCAAGATTAAGAATGATGTTAAGGAAGCATAGAATAAAGTGATTAGCGCATATGATGAGATCTGATTCAAGTTACATATCTCACAAGGGAAAAGTAATAGACATCAGAGGCAATTAACCTCAGGAAACCATATCATTCCTATGTTGATATTGAAATGGAAGAGTGCAGTGCGGGGATGTGCAACAACAGGTGTTGGAAATAGATTAGATAGAACAAGACATGCAAAATCCTAGCACTTACATCATCATCTTCATTATGAGGTATAATCTAATAAATTGTTATCTTCCAAGCCCAAGGCATATCAACCACTACATCATGTGGGCTCAGCACTTGACATGTTAAAAGTTTTGCACAACAATGTAAATCTAAATGCAGATATACACAAAACTAATATTTACAAGTAACTAACCAATCTTTTCAAAACTATACAGAGATTTGTTTGTGAATCTGAGGCCCTTTGATGATGTGAGGATACATATGGTTGGGGAAGCGAATGGGGCTGCAGATTGGATAGCCAAGCATATTAGAACCTCACACTCAACTATTTTGTGGAAAGGAAACTTTCTTACCAAGTTTTGTAATCTCATTACCTCTTATATAGAGGGAACACTCTGTCTTCTACTTATGATTAATTAGATCTGGTTTGTTTTGGAAAAGAAAATATACTTAAATATACTGGATTGCCTAGCTAGTAAAAAGACTTGTATCAGTCTATTGTAAGATCCAAGATCAAATTACCCCTCACTATTTGAATCCTGCACTCACCACGTATCCTTATTTATGTCTTTGAAGATGATGACCAATTTATCTGATATAAAGTTTGCATAATCCTTGCAAACTATGAGGCATATCAGATTTGTTTGCAAATTCTTCTATGTCATAATTCCAAGAAGGATATGCCCAGGGAAAGATTAATGACATGCTTGACTAAATAATTGAATGTTGCTCCATAAATATGAACAGAAGAAACATCTTTACGGAATTCTTTCTATTTATACCAAATTAACAAGAAGAAAGGATAACTGGTATTATGTTTTCATTCTAAGAAATTATTTGCCACAAAACAGACACTACATATAGTTTTGCTCGCACAAAAATTTGTCTTGAATCCAAGATATAAATCAAATTAACTGTACTTCAGATTTGAGAACAGGGTCAACAGATATTAACTTAAACAGTAATTTTTTTATCATGCATGACTGGATTGAACAATGCACATAGCCCTACAATGTGTAGGATTTTAGGAAGAAACAAACCTGCAATGTTCGACCAAGCATTTCATCAAACAGGTAGCGGATCCACCGGCAGACACTCACCGCCTAAGCTCAGCTTCCTTTATTCCGAAGCGATCTCATCGTCGAGATGAATATCATGCCGGCGTAACGGTGGAGGCCGGTCTGGTGTCGATTGTTTTCAGGGTAACGGCCCACTAGTTCTGGTACTGCAGCTCCATGAGGCGGCGATAAGGTCGGCCAGGACGACTGCACGCCGCGGCCCGTCTATGCCTCGGGCGGGTAAGCCGCAGGAGAATGGCAACCGCCGTCCCTCGATTTACTACCGCGTGGCTGCGCAGGGTTCTGAGACAAAATCGATATCTACGGACCGTTCGATGGCATCAAAGCGGTCACGAATATGGCCCAAAGAACCTGATTGGGCTTGGGCTTGCACCATACGCTGACAGAAGCGAGACCAATAAGAGCACCTACACGATCTGATTTTGACCCGAGTCAACGATGGGTCTCGGCAAATCGATTCAACAGTAGACCACCCGTATTGATCCGACCTGTTTCAAGTTAGTATATGATATGACTAGAGCTCTTCACAGGCACATATACTAAAGCATCAAACTCAAATAGGAAGACAGACAAGGACCCAACATTACTGCATAGGTTTCATTCCAAGTCTCGCTGCCATTGCCTACTCAATTCCATGACAGTCTAATTAAGAATAATAGAGCTGAGCCCCATTTGTGTTCCCTCATTAAACAAGATTTTGGTGCGGAGACATGTGGGGATGGTCCACTTTGTGCCTGGCGAAAGCAACGCAAGAGAACTACTTAGTGTCATTCCCACCCCTGTCCAGCCTTGCTGGGGAACACATAGGTTGGACGAGTTAGAATTTTATTTCATAGTGCTTTTATTCAACCCAAAAAAAGGAAATTATTATGTTTTCTGCGGGTTGGGTTTATATCGATGTCAGCATTATTTATTGTTATTAATTTTTATTATTAATTTTTATAAAAAAAAATAATTAATGCTTTTATGCAATCAATTTCTATATATCTCGTCACATAAAAGAAAATTGAAATGTTTATAGAATAAAAAAAAGAAAAAGAAACAATAAGAAGGCCATATCTTATCCTATCTTCTGCAGGTACGCTAACAGCTCGTCGAGCACAGACCTTAGAGCTCATAAAGCGTACACGATACACTGCCATTGCTGCCTCCCTCTCCCACTCTGTCCGTCGGCCATTCGCTATCAGGGATCCAAAGCTCAGGGGATCATGAAGCCCGGCGGCGTCAAAGTCTCCTCCAGCCCTGGGAGAGAGAAGCTGCCCCCGCCCCCTGGCCTCGCCCGCCTGCTCTACGGCAAAGCCGTGGGTAGCCGGAGCCGCGGTCGCTCCGCCTCCACCGTAGCTCGGTCCAGCCCCATGTTCGCGTCACGGAGCAGGAGCCGCAGCCGCTCGTCCTCGGCGGCCGCTGCTGCGGCGAAGGAGGGAGGGGAGCCCTCCTCGCCCAAGGTCACCTGCATCGGCCAAGTCCGCATACGGAACAAGAGGTCGGCAAAGCCGAATAAGCCTCAGCCCAAGAAGACGAGGAGCAAGTCGTCTCTGATGCCGTGCCGGTGCCTCCACAAGTCTCTACTCTGCGGCCTGTTCCCCGTTCGGAAGAGGCCCACCGGCCGCGGAGGTGGAGGGAGAGGCAGCGGAGGCCGGCGGTCGTTGTGGCCGAGATGGTCTCGCGTCCGATCTGGCGAAAGCGGTGGGTACCAGCAACAGAAGCCGGATCCGGTTAAGCCTTCACCGCAGCCGGAGCTCATCACAGGCGTAAGGGTATCAAAGAGAGAAGAGGACGGAGACGACAAGGATGAGGATGACGAGGAGGCAGCTCGGCACGGGGAGAAGACGAAGGTTTTCGAGCCACTGGCGACAGCGACGCCGCCAAAGAATGCACTCCTACTGATGAGATGCCGGTCAGCACCGCACAACCGGTCTTCCTCGCTGGCCACCTCCCAGATCACGGTGTCCCCCTTGCTGTCGCCTGATTCCCCGGCTGCTTCGCCACTGGAGGAGGTCTCTAGAGGGAAAGCGCGAGACCAGGAGCTGCTGCAGCAGCAAGAGCAGAGAACGTCAAGCAGCGGAGAGGCGCTCGTCCATGAGGAGGAGGAGGAGGAGGAGGAGCAAGGGGACGAAGCCAAGGGATCGGAGTCGCGGCGGCCGCTGGTGTTGCCGCGGAGCAAGTCGGAGCCGGCGCGGAGGGCAGCGGCGAAGCTGGCGGTCCCGGAGGCCTCGTACTGCTTCTGGACCAGCCGCTGCCAGCGACGCCACTTCGTCCCCGCTCACGAGGAGCGGGCCCCACCCACCCTCACTGATGTATAGTGCTCCTCCTCTGATTGGATTTGCTTTGCCTTCAGCTGTCGCATGTATTAGTGTGGTTTCCGAGAGAGAAAGAGCGAAGAGAGAGAGAGAGAGGTGCGGGTGGAATCTGCAGGTTTCCCATGACCTTTCGGGACGGAAGTGGAAGAAGAGCCACTCATGTAGCTATGGCAAGAAGAAGAAGCTACGTGAGGCCGTACTTCTCGAAAACAGTAATAAGCCTCAGCTGTCTGCCACTGTCATATGACATCAGGTCGAGTCATCTCCCGAGGCTCCGCGATCTTGTATGTAATCTCACCTTCACTGCTCTCCGGGCACGCAAGTTTGAGAGCTGGGAATGGCGGAACTGTGGGAATGGGATAGCGTGGCTGCTGACAGTGATTTGATATCTCGTGTGGTGTTGTAAGAATAAGTAAAAGCTTGTGAAGTAGCGAAAAGATTTGATGGCTGTTCGCCGGGAGCAGTGACTCGCAGTATTTATCTTGTCCTTGAGAGTCTATCGGTGAGAAGAAGAATTGAGGTGATGATCATGACCTGTTTGTTGTAATGACAAGATAAGGAAGAGATCAGTGGTCAGGGACTCAAGAGAGTATTAAATACGATATTATAAGGTGCAATAATTGGCTTGTATGTATATATCTATCTTAAAGAAATTTCGGACACTTAAATTAGGTCTGATTCAAGTTCGATCTGGATGACAAATTAGAATTAGACCAAAGACATGATTCCTTCTTCAATGTCTCATTCGCTAGCCCATGTCATGCCCTTGAACTAGGGTTTCAAGAGCATCTTTGCTATCTACAAGTGCACACCTACAACTCTACAGAACCATGTAATTGACCAACTCCAAGATCTTGTGCTGTGCCACTATCTAGGAATTGTGAACTCCTAACTCCATCTCTATTTTTGTATTTTACATTACGAAATGCTTGGTTATGAGATACCGAGTTAATATCCATACCTCGCATCCTTTATAGATAGACGTTGCATAACTTAGATAAAATTATTTAAGTCATTGGCATGAAATTCTAATTTGGTAAAATAAGATTTTGGATATAGTCTAGTGGTTATATATATTTTTATAAATTCACTATTAACTCAAAAAAATTATAGTCGATATTTGATAAAATTTAAGGTATATTTTTTTTTATTTTTTAATTATTATATTTTAATTTTAGTCATCATTATAAGTAAAATAAAAAAAATGTTAGTTTGAAATTACTCTCTTAATTGATATTTCATTTTAGTAAATTGTGGTTCACCTTTGCACTATTCAAGGAAAGTACTCTTCATGAGGAAGGAGAGGAGGATAATATGATGTGTTATCAAAGTTTACTAAGGAATACACTTAGACAAAAGGCCAAAAAAAGGTGTAATATGTTAGATGGGGCTTTTCGTACTTTCAATATGTTACGAATCTGATTTAAGGTATATAAAATTTAAATTATTTTTTGATTTAAAAGATTTGGTCGTCGACCTACACTCACTAACTTTAGAGAGATTATAACACTTTTTTCTTAAATATATTTTTCTACTGACAATCGATTAAGAAAAACCTCAATGATTTGAAAAATCTGATGAAACCCGTTTCGGAAATGATATCGAAAGTGTGCTTCACTTGAAGTAAATGTAATAAGTAATTAAAACAGAAAACAATAGTAATAAAGAGAAGAAAGAGAGTGCAATTTATAGTGGTTTGGTCGTTATGACCTACGTTCACTCCTGATTCCTCTTTTGTTGAGGCTACCAGCATACACTAATGGTTTTCATTCAATGGGTGAAGATCAACTACCCTCTTATAACTCTTTTTCCTTTTCATGGGTTTAGGATAAGCCTCATGCCTCTCTTAGAATGATTATAAAGCTAAAAAAGGATGAGGATACTTAGCACTTTTTCAGCACTTTTATAATCCAAAATCTTAAGACTTTTGTTCACACTTTCGTGCTCTTTTATACAGGAAATAATGAGGTATTTATAGGCTCCAATGACTTCAAAAATGAAGCCAAAAAAGTATATCATCCCGGATTTCTGGGGTATTGGCGGTACCACCGTTAGTATTGGGCAGTACCACTGCTAGTACTAGGTGATACTACCACATGCAGACTGACACTAGACGGTACCACCGCCTAATAAAGCCTCAGAGACTGGGCTCTAGTGGTACCACCGCCTGATAGGGTGGTACCATCGCTTGACAACATTAACTACCGGTGGTTCCACCGCCCAAACTGTAGAAAAATTTAGGGGGCGACATCATATGCATAGTGGAAGAACATAAAAATAAAATCCCTAAATTTTTCATCGATGTGTTTATCATCGTGCGAAGATTAGTGCACAAAAACTGTAAAACTTAAAACTGTATATATTAAAGATTGTGTTACCTAGGAAGATCGTATAAATCCTTGCAAATATCTAGGAGAGGGTGAAAGAGGTTAAGCGTCCTCTTCTCTAGTAGTGATTCACATAGTAGGGCTACAATGATGCTCCTCAAAACCCCAGGCCTGCTATTTGAGGGGGAGAAGGGGAGAAGAATACGAGATGGCAACCCAAAGAGGCTCTCTAGCCTATGAACCATTGATTCCCTCCTATTTATAGAGGTCTCCTATCAACTTAACCCTAATGGATCTTGTCATATTATGTATTGGATCTCTATCCAACTACCCAAGCCTCTTAGATTAGTGGATCTCTATCCAATAGTCTCTCATTGGCTCTTATTTGATCTCATCTATATGATCCAATAATTCATGGGTTTATTGGATATCTAATAAGATAGGGGCTTCAGCTGATATCTTATATTTGAACCTCTACTCATCGCAATGCCTACCATATGTGTGTGATCTCTAGATCCAATATCGAGCTGGTCTTGAGTCATATCTGCTAGAACTCCTAGCTCAGTGAATTATTATCTTAATAATTCACTCGACCCATCGACTACATACGTACTAGGCCACTACTCCGTAGTCCCTAGACGATACAGAAGAATCCAATCTATTAGACCTGTTTGTCCTCAGTTACCATATACCTATAGTCCCTTATCCATCTAATATCCCAGAGACTATATATCGGGCATGGTGCTGTCATACCCATATGGTTTCTACTCGAGTCTCGCTCTAATCGGATTCTCCCGGAGAACTCTTTCTCTCTCAATTTGAATGACCATAGTTAGGGATTTATTTGAGCAAAAATATATGTGATATTCCTCTCATGACACCGAGAGTGAATAATTCTCGTAAGGTTAGCCACCACTCTAGATAATCGATTGTGCTAAATCTGAAACCTCCATACCTATAAGTCTGATATCAAAGAATGAAGTACTTATACAGGACATCCTTGATGTCTCAAGTCTAAGTACCAGAAATACCATTGAGACTATAAAATCATTGTCTGACAATAAGGCGTCATCAACAATCCAGCATTCCGTAAGCGGATAAATTAGTAAACTCATTCTTCAATGAACACTTGTATTGTATCCCTAGTGTCCCCACATGAGCAGCTATGAGACTAGCTACATCCATCATATAGACGGGTATACAACACACTAGTCTGTTCGGTTATCTCGATCTCCCTCTCGAGTAACCTATGACCGAGATTATTTAGGATCTGTGTTTATAGGTGAATCAGTTTCATTATCGTGATCTCATCATGATCCGATTCTCATTGCATATATCCATAGACATTACAATATATATATATATATATATATATATATATATATATATATATATATATATATATATATATATATATATATATATGCATATATGCAACAACCAATATAAAGTGATAAATGTCAAATAATATAATGAGCATTAAGACCGTGTGTCAAGTTACACGTGTCATCACTCATGTGATTGGCTTACAAGGCACCTATGACTAGCAATCTCCCACTTGACCTAAAGTCAATTGCTTATGTGTATGATCCCTATCAAACCCCTATGACGCTCAAAGATAATTTGAGACAACGGTTTTGTCAGTGGATCTACGATGCTGTCTTCAGATGAAACTTTTTCCACTACTACATCTCCTCGGGTCACAATCTCTCTGATCAGGTGAAACCTCCTCAGAATACTTCCGATGAGACCTGGGTTCCCTCATTTGAGCAATCACCTCGTTGTTATTATAATATAAGAGAATTAGCTTATTGCTGCTCGGCACAAATCCCAAATATATGATGAACTTCGTCATCGAGACTCCCTCCTTTATTGCCTCTGCTACAACAATGAACTCTACCTCTTTAGTCGAGTCAGCAGTAGTATCTTGCTTAGAACTCTTCTAGCATACTACTCCTTCATTTAAGGTGTACACATACCCCAAATTCGACTTACTATCATCGACATCAGGTTGGAAACTCGAGCCCGTGTGACCTTTAACCCTGAGGCTACTATCTCCATATACTAGTAAAAGATCATTAGTCCTTCACAAGTACTTAAGGAATACTTTACTGCTTTCTAGTACTCTAAGCTTGGATTCGCTTGATACCTGCTCGTGACACTCAGAGCATGCACTATATCGGGCTGGTACATAGCATGACATACATGAAAGACCCTATCGCTAAGGCATATGGTATCCTATCCATGTTCGCACTTTCTTCAGGAGTCTTTAGGGACATACTCCTAGAAAGTGATATCCCATGTCTCCTCGGTATGAGACATCTCTTGAAATTTTTCATGCCAAATCTTTTGACAATGATATCTATGTACCTAGACTGGGACAAGCTAAGCATCCTCTTAGATCTATCTCTATATAACTGAATCCCCAAGATATAAGATGCTTCCCCTAAATCCTTCATGGAGAAGTGTCTAGATAACCAAGCCTTTACTATGGATAGCATTCCTACATCATTCCCAATGATCAAGATGTCATCCACATATAGTACTAAGAAGGTGATAATGCTCCCACTTACCTTTCTGTATACACAAGGCTCATCTTTGTTCTTAACGAAGTCATAAGATCAAATTGCCTTATCAAATCTTATATTCCAACTTCGGGAAGCTTGCTTTAGTCCATAAATGGACCTAAGCAAACTATACATCTTATTTGGGCAGTCCTTGAACATAAATCTTTGAAGTTGTATCACATACACCTCCTCCTCAAGGTTACCATTGAGGAGCACGATTTTCACATTCATCTGCCAAATCTCGTAATCATATGCTGCAATAGCCAATATAATTCAGATGGATTTTAGCATGACTATGGGTGAGAAGGTTTCGTCATAGTCAACACATTGTCTTTGATGATACTCCTTAGTCACTAGCCTTGCTTTATAGGTTTCTACCTTTCCATCTATTCCGATCTTCTTTTTAAAGATCCACTTGCAAACGATGGGTATAATACCCTCGAGTGTATATGCTAATCATAAGTGCCCAGCAAGCCAATCACGTGAGTAATAACACGTGTGACTTGACATAGATTCTTTTTGCTTATTATATTTTGACATTTATCACTTTATATTGACTATTGCATATATGTATGTATATATTGTGATGTCCTTGGATCTATGCAATGGGAATCGGATCGTGATGAGATCACAATAATGAGACCGATTCACTTTTAAACACAGATCCTATATAATCCCTGTCATAGGTTACTCGAGAGGGACATCAAGATAACTGGACAAACTAGTGTGTTGTATACCCGTCCATATGATGGATGCAGTTGGTCTCATAGCTGCTCATGTGGGGACACTAGGGATATAGTACATGTGCTCATTGGAGAATGAGTTCACTAATTGATTTGCTTACGGAATACTGGATAGTTGATGATGTCTTATTGTTAGATAGCGATTTCGTAGTCCTAGTAGTATATCTGGTCCTTAGACTTGAGACACTAAATATGTCTTGTATGAGTGCTCAATTCTTTGATTCCGAACTTATAGGTATGGATGTCCCAGATCTAGTACAACCGGTCATTTAGAGTGGTAGTCGACCTTACAAGGGCTATTGAGTGTTGATAAAGGATCATCCACTCTTGACATTATGAGAGGAATATCCTATTTGTTCTTACTCAGACAAATCCCTGGCCAGGGTCATTTGGATTGAGAGAGAAAAAGTTCTCCAGGAGAATCCGATTAGAGCGAGACTATAGTAGAAATCGTATGGGTCTGACAGCACCATACCCAGTATACGATCTCTAGGATATTAGATGGATGAGAGACTATAGGTACATAGTAACTGAGGATAGATAGGTCCAATAGATTGGATTCCCTTGTATCATTTGGGGACTACAGCGCAGTGGCCTAATATATCCGCAATTGATGAGTCGAGTGAATTATTATGGAGATAATAATTCACTAAGCCAGAAGGAGTTCTGACAGGTATGACTCACGGCCAGATCGATATTGGGCCTAGAGGGTCACACACATATGGTAGGCATTACAATGAGTAGAGGTTCGGATATGAGATATCCGTCGGACCCCCTATCTTATTGGATATCCAATAAGCCCTTAAATTATTGGATCCTATGAATGAGATCCAATAAAAGCCCATGATAGATTATTGGATAGAGATATACTAATCTAAGAGGCTTGGATAATTAGATGCAGATCCATTACACAATAGGAGAGGATCCATTAGGGTTTAACAGGGGACCTCTATAAATATGAGGGATTTAGTGGTTCATAAGCTAGAGCCTTTGCTTGCCTCTCATATTCTCCTCCCCCTCTCCACCTCAGAGCAGGCCTAGAGTTTTGAGGAGCATCGTCGCAGCCCTGTTGTGTGGATCATCGCTAGAGAGGAGGATGCTTGACCTCCTTCACCCTCTCCTAGAGATCTGTAATGATTCAAAGATATATGATTTCCCTAGGTAACATAATCTACTCTATACACAGTTTTATGTTTCACGGATTTTTGTACACCAATCTTCGAATGACAACGAACATCTTTTTGGGAATAGGGGATTTTATTTTTTGTTCTTTCGCTGCACATGTGATGTCGCCCCCAAGATTTTCCAACAATGGTATCAGAGCTAGGTTGTTCGTATGATAGATTAGTTTTGAACTGCGTGTGTTGTGTTTTGGAAAAACTTTTGACGTCAAAATCGTTGACGCAAAAGCAAGGAAGGGCAGCAATAGTTGCTACCCCTGATCTATGTGCGTGTAGCCGCAGGCAGGCAGCACAGCGTCGGTGCATGCGCAAGCGTTGTGCCTGCAGTAGTCGGCACATGTGCAAGCGCTGTGCTTGCAGCAGCCGATCGACGGCCTACTTGCAATAGGCTTGCGGTCGGTGGGGCTGGCAACCCGCAGGCAGAGGCGTCGTGGGGCAGTGACGCCTGCAACTGCTTCTCCCGAGACTGTCATGCGGTGGTACTGCCAATCTAGGTGGTGGTACCACTCAGACATAGTCTCCTAGGTGGTGGTATTGCCCAGCCCAGGCCGTGGTACCGCTAGGACCTAGAAAACTCAGGATGTGACCTTTTTAGGCTCCAAGTTTGAATCAACTTGAGGTCTATAAATACCCATCTCATCCTAGGTTAACATACAACAACTGAGTACACAAATAAGGTAAAATTCTATTGTATTCTTGAAAGTTCTCCTCCTCTAGCCTAAGTGTTTAAGAATTCTATTTTAGGAGGAGTAAGTGGGGGTGTAAAGGTTCTCTCCTGAACCTGTTAAAAGGATAATCAAGTTGTAAGGGTACTTGATCTTCGCCCATTAAAGGAAGATCGTTAGTGGATGCCAGTGGCCTCGATAGAAGAGGAATCGATGGAGTGGATGTAGGTCACGACGACCGAACCACTATAAATTGGTTTACATTTCTATTCTGGCTATTTACCTTCACTGCAAACTATTTACTTGCTTTACATTCATTACACTCTTATGTATACTTTCAAGTTAAATATATTTTCGAGATCGATTTTTATCGTACGAAGTTTCTCGAATTGATGTGATTTATCCATTTTACTAATTCACCCTCCCACCCCCACCCCCCTCTTAGTGTCGACTCGTTCCTAACAATTGGTATTAGAGCTAGGTTATTTCTCATTTGGTTTAACACAAAAGAGAAATGGCTCTTTTCGGCTTTAAAGAGGGCTTTTCTATCGTTCGTCCTCCCATGTTCAATGGGATGAACTGCTAGTCATAGGTGCCCAGCAAGCCAATCACGTGAGTGATGGCACGTGTGAATTGATACATAATCTTTTTGCTTATTATATTTTGGCGTATATCACTTTATAACAATTGCATATGTGCATATATATATATTGTGATGTCCTTGGATTTGTGCAATGGGAATCGGATCGTGATGAGATCACGATAATGAGATCGATTCACCTTTAAACACATATCCTAAATAATCCCGATCATAGGTTACTCGAGAAGGACATCGTGATAACCGGATAGACTGGTGTGCTGTATACCCGTCCATATGATGGATGCAGCTGGTCTCATAGTTGCTCGTGTAGGGACACTAGGGATACAGTACAGGTGCTCATTGGAGAATGAGTTCACTGATTGATCCGCTTACGGAATGCTGGATGGTTGATGATGCCTTATTGTCAGACAGCGATTCCGTAGTCCTAGTGGTGTATCTGGTCCTTAGACTTGAGACACCAAGGATGTCCTGTATGAGTGCTCCACTCTTTGATACCAGACTTATAGGTTTGGTTGTCCCCAGATCTAGTACAGTTGGTCATTGGGAGTGGTAGTCGACCTTACGAGGGCTATTGAGTGTCAATAGAGGATCATCCATTCTCGGCGTCATGAGAGGAATATCCTATGTGTTCTTGCTCAGACAAATCCCTGGCCAGGGTCATTCGGGTTGAGAGAGAAAGAGTTCTCCGGGAGAATCCGATTAGAGCGAGACTCGAGTAGAAACTGTATGGGTCTGACAGCACCATGCTCGATATACGGTCTCTGGGATATTAGATGGATGAGGGACTATAGGTACATGGTAACTGAGGACAGACAGGTCCAATGGATTGGATTCCCCTGTATCGTCTGGGGACTACGGCGTAGTGGCCTAGTACGTCCGTAATCGATGAGTCGAGTGAATTATTACAGAGATAATAATTCACTGAGTTAGAAGGAGTTCTGACAGGTATGACTCACGGCCAGCTCGATATTGGGCCTAGAGGGTCACATACATATGGTAGGCATTGCGATGAGTAGAGGTTCGGATATGAGATATCCGACGGAGCCCTTGTCTTATTGGATGCAGATCCAATACCCACTAGGGTTTTGACACGGGATCTCTATAAATAGGAGGGATTCACAGCCTCATAGGCTAGAGTCTTTGCTTGCCTTTCCTATTCTCCTCTCCCTCTCCACCTCAGAGTAGGCCTGGAGATTTGAGGAGCGTCGTCGCAACCCTACTGTGTGGATCATCGCTAGAGAGGAGGACGGTTGACCTCCTTCACCCTCTCCTAAGGATCTGCAAGAAAACAGGGATATATGATCTCCCTGGGTAACATAATCTCTATACGCAGTTTTGTGTTTTGCGGATTTTTGCGCACCAATCTTCGCACGACGACGAACATCTTTTTGGGAATTGGAGATTTTTGTTTTCTTGTTCTTCCGTTGCGCATATGATGTCTCCTCTTATGATTTCCCAACAGTGGTATCAGAGCTAGGTTGTTCGTGCGAATGATTGGTTTTGAACTGCGTGTGTTGTGTTTAGGAAGAATTTTGACGTCAAAATCGTTGACGCAAAAACAAGGAAGGGCAGCAACAGTTGCTGCCCTCGATCTGCGTGCGTGCAGCGCAGCCGAAGGCAGGCAGCACAGCGCCGGCGCATGCGCAAGCACTGTGCCTGCAGTAGCCGACCGGCGGTCTGTTTGCAGCAGGCTTGCTGTTGGCGGGGCTGGCAGCCCACGGGCAGAGGCGCCGCAGGGCAGCGGCGCCTACCGCCGCTGGTCCCGCGGGCGAAAACCCCCCCACAGGGGCGGCCGCCCGGCGGGACAGCACCGCCTGTGGAGGCAGCGGCGCCCGAAAGGGGAGCCCACCTGCAGCGGTAGCGCCGCCAACGAGCGTGCCGCCTGCAGGCGAGGGCAGTGCCCTCGCCCCGCCGCATAGGCCGCCGCCAGCAGGGTGGCGGCGGCGGCAGCAGCGAAAAGGGGAAAGGGTATTAGGGTTTTCTGGGTAAAAGACAGTTTTACCCCTCGGAATTTGAGAAATTCCAGTTTCTGTCTTTTATCCAAATTACGAAAATACCCTTAGGAATTGAGAAATTCCCTACATGTCCCTGATTTCAGAAAAATATTAATTAATTAAAAGGTTTAGTTGATTATTATTTTTATTATTATCTAGTAGTCCTAAATGATGATGATTATTTATACATGTGATGTATGATGTGTGGACGGATGATCATGGACCGTGTGATGTGTGTACTTGTGATTATTATTATTGAGGTCTGCGAACCTCCATTATATTTCTCGTTTATTGTCGAGCCTGCGTGCCTATGATTAAGTTGTAATCATATGAGGAGGTGCAGCGGGAGCGTGGATGCGATAGCGGGACCCACGAGACGGACGATCGTGATGCATGGAGATGCATCAAGATGTCGACGGAACCGACGAGGACGAGATGGACGATCACAGGGCATGGAGATGTACCGTTGCACACATAGATCTTGATGTGAGTGATTAGGCCTACTGGCTCGGGCCTAATCATATTAGGTTGTGGTCCATGATCATCTGGTGTGATTGCTTATACACATACTAGATATGTATATATATTTGCATGCGATGTATATATATATTAAATATGTATATATGTGACATATCATATTAGGAGATCAAATCATAGAAACATCTCTCGATAATATTAAGTTGGTAAACGTGAGGCAATTAGATTGACCCACGTGGCCTTCCATCATTATGAGTAGGAACCGAATCCCGGTGTAGGTTGAGTTGGTCGAGCCCCTCGAGACTCACCTATATCGCGATTCGCTATCTTGCTTACGACATAGAGATGTCACCAGTGACCTGAGGGCATGGTATGCTTGGTCGAGTCCCTCGAGGGTATATCATCAAATCAGACTCATCTTGTAACGAAGGTGTTGACTTAACCGAGCATCATGGTTGGTCGAGTCCCTCGAGGCCATGGTGATTCGGAGGCCGAACAGGACTGGAATCACAAGGAGTTGTGATCGGCAAGAGTTGCCTACCTTTTAGGCTTAGTGTGATTGGTCGAGTCCCTCGAGGTTACACTAAGACGCTGATTGGATCCTGATCCCCACTAGAAGTCTGCCGGAGACTTCCGTTTCACGTGCTGAGGGTGTCGCGTGACTCGTTAGTAAAATAGTGGGAGCATATTAAGATAGAAGTCCATATCTTGATAGTTTATTTTTGCAAAATCTGCATGTTATTCATTTCTGCTACATCTTTATTTTCAGAAAATGTCGCTTTCAAATCCCTTACGTGGCATACTTGATGTCAACCGCCTCACTGGTCCAAATTATACGGATTGGCTCCGTAACTTGAGAATTGTTCTCACAACGGAGAAAATCGTGTACGTCCTTGATACAGTGATGCCTACGCCCGAAGAAGGGGCAAGCGAGGATGAGATCGCTCGCTACGTGAAGTACATTGATGACTCCACTCTTGCTTAGTGCTATATGTTGGGCTCTATGACTCCAGAGTTACAGAGACAACATGAAAAGATAGATGCCAGATCCATTCTCCTACATGTCCGCAAATTGTTTGAGGAACAGGGAAGGACTCAACGATATGAGATATCTAAGAGCCTTTTCCGCGCTAGGATGACTGAGGGGACACCGGTTCAGAACCATGTCCTAAAGATGATTGAGTGGATAGAGAAACTCACAGGTCTAGGAATGGTCCTAGAGGATAACTTGTGTGTGGACATTGTGCTTCAGTCCCTATCAGATTCTTTTTCACAGTTCATAATGAATTTTAATATGAACAAGCTTGAGGTGACTCTCCCAGAGCTCCTCAATATGTTGAGGGAGGCAGAGAGTACTATTAAGAAAAAGAAGCCAGTTCTCTACACTGGTGAGACCAGAAAGAAAAGGAAAGTAGAAAGGTCCCTTAAGAAGGGAAAGGGCAAGGGCAAACAAGGTAAAGCAAAGGTTGCTAAGAAAGACCCAACAAAGGACAAAGGCCAGTGCTTCCACTGTGGTAAAGATGGGCATTGGAAGAGAAACTGCAAAGAGTACCTTGCAGAAAGGGCGAAACAAAAGCTTGATGAAGCTTCAGGTACATTCATGATCAGTCTCCATTTGTCAGACTCTTATGATAACACATGGGTATTGGATACCGGTAGTGCTTATCATATATGCAATTCGTTGCAGGTTCTGGCAAGGCCTAGGAGACTAGAGAGAGGCGAGATGGACCTCAAGATGGGTAATGGAGCAAAAGTTGCTGTATTAGCTGTTGGCGAGGTCGCCCTACATCTACCTAGTGGAGCTTTTATTGCATTAGATGCATGTTATTTTGTTCCTTCTATTATCAAAAACATTATCTCCATTTCATGTTTAACAGTTAGTGGATATAAATTTGTTTTTGAGAACAATGGTTGTTCGATATTATTAGATGATAAGATCATCACGAAAGGAACATTGCATAATGGTTTATTTATGTTAGACACCACTCCACATATCATGAATGTAAATGTGTCCAAAAGGAAACGAGATGAGTTGAACAGTGCATACCTTTGGCATTGTAGGCTAGGTCACATCCATGAAAGAAGGATTCAAAAGTTGCTAAATGATGGATATCTAGATCCATTCGACTATGTGTCATATGCAACTTGTGAGCCTTGCATTCGTGGAAAACTGACCAAATCTCCATTTAGTGGAACTGGAGAGAGAGCCACTGAGTTGTTGGAACTCATACATAGTGATGTATGTGGACCCATGTCAACTCATGCCATTGGAGGTTACTCCTACTTCATTACATTTACTGATAATTTCTCAAGGTATGGATATGTGTACTTAATGAAGTACAAGTCCGAGGCCTTTGAGAAATTCAGAGAGTGTAAGAATGAGGTGGAGAACCAGACTGGAAAGAGTATCAAAACTCTTCGATCAGATCGAGGAGGTGAGTACTTAAGTACAGAGTTTACTCAGTTCCCCAAGGACCATGGGATATTATCCCAATGGACACCTCCTTACACACCTCAGCTCAATGGTGTCTCTGAAAGGAGAAATCGTACTTTATTAGATATGGTACGGTCCATGATGAGTTTCGCTGACCTACCCATCTCATTCTGGGGATATGCCCTAGAAACCGCAGCTTACCTTCTGAACAGAGTTCCAACTAAGTCGGTAGTGTCTACACCATATGAGATATGGAAAGGGAAGAAGCCTGATCTTAAGGTTGTTAAGATTTGGGGCTGCCCAGCCCACGTTAAAAGACACAACCCCGATAAGTTAGAATCAAGGACAGAGTGATGCATATTTGTGGGATACCCCAAGGAAACTTGTGGGTATTATTTCTATCATCTCGAGGATAAAAAGGTCTTTGTAGCTAAGAGAGCAGTGTTCCTTGAGAAGGAACACATTCTTGGCGGAGACAGTGGGAGAATGATAGAGTTGAGCGAAGTTAGAGAACCAAGCTCAAGCACCACTCTACAGCCCGAGTCTGTTCAGGTACCTAATATACAAGTTTCAACTTTACGCAGGTCTGATAGAGTATCTCATCCTCCTGAGAGATATGTGGGACATATTAGACGAGAGGATGCTGAGGATATTGATCCTCAGACCTACGAGGAGGCTATTATGAGTATAGACTCCGGGAAGTGGCAAGAAGCCATGAATTCTGAGATGGATTCTATGTACTCCAATAAGGTTTGGAACCTAGTTGATGCGCCCGAAGGTATTGTACCCATCGGTTGCAAGTGGATCTTTAAGAAAAAGATCGGAGTAGATGGAAAGGTAGAGACCTATAAAGCAAGGCTAATGGCTAAAGGGTATCGTCAAAGGCAAGGTGTTGACTACGACGAAACCTTCTCACCCGTAGCAATGCTAAAATCCATCAGAATTCTATTGGCTATTGCAGCACACTATGATTATGAGATCTGGCAGATGGATGTGAAAACCACATTCCTCAATGGGAACCTCGAGGAGGAGGTGTATATGATGCAACCTGAGGGATTCGTGTCCAAGAACTGCCCAGATAAGGTGTGTAGGTTGCTTAAATCCATTTATGGACTAAAGCAAGCTTCCCGAAGTTGGAACATAAGATTTGATGAGTCAATCAGATCTTATGACTTCGTTAAGAACGAAGATGAGCCTTGTGTATACAGGAAGGTAAGTGGGAGCGCTATCACCTTTTTGGTGTTATATGTGGATGACATCCTCATCATTGGGAATGATGTAGGAATGCTATCCACAGTAAAGACTTGGTTATCTAGACACTTCTCCATAAAGGACTTAGGGGAAGCATCCTATATCTTGGGGATTAGAATCTATAGAGATAGATCCAAGAGGATGCTTGGCTTGTCCCAGTCCAGGTACATAGAAACCATTGTCAAAATGTTTGGCATGGAAAATTCCAAAGGGCGAACATGAATATCATACCTTATGCCTTAGCAATAGGGTCTATCATGTATGCCATGCTATGTACTAGGCCTGATATAGCGCATGCTCTGAGTGTCACGAGCAGGTATCAGGCGGATCCAGGCTTGGAGCACAAGAAAGCAGTAAAGTGTATCCTTAAGTACTTGAGAAGGACTAAGGATCTTTTACTAGTATATGGAGGTAATAGCCTTAAGGTTGAAGGCTTCACTGACTCAAGTTTTCAGTCTGATATAGATGATAGCAAGTCGAATTCAGGGTATGTGTACACCTTGAATGGAGGAGCAGTGTGCTGGAAGAGTTCCAAGCAAGATACCACTGCTGACTCGACCACAGAGGCGAAGTACATTGCTGCATCGGATGCTGCAAAGGAGGGAGTCTGGGTGAAGAAGTTCATCACAGATTTGGGAGTCGATACAGATAGCGACAAGTCGACTTCCTTATATTGCAACAACTACGGGGCGATTACTCAAATAAGGGAACCCGGGTCTCATCAGAAGTGTTCTGAGGAGGTTCCAACTTATCAGAGAGATCGTAACCCGAGGAGATGTAGTAGTGGAAAGAGTTCCATCCGAAGATAACATTGCAGATCCACTGACAAAGTCGTTGTCTCAGATTGTCTATGAGCCTCACAGGAGTCTGATGGGGATCAGACACATAGGTGATTGGCTTTAGGTCAAGTGGGAGATTGCTAGTCATAGGTGCCCAGCAAGCCAATCACGTGAGTGATGGCACGTGTGACTTGATACATAATCTTTTTGCTTATTATATTTTGGCGTATATCACTTTATAACAATTGCATATGTGCATATATATATTGTGATGTCCTTGGATTTGTGCAATGGGAATCGGATCGTGATGAGATCACGATAATGAGATCGATTCACCTTTAAACACATATCCTAAATAATCCCGGTCATAGGTTACTCGAGAAGGACATCGTGATAACCGGATAGACTGGTGTGCTGTATACCCGTCCATATGATGGATGCAGCTGGTCTCATAGCTGCTCGTGTAGGGACACTAGGGATACAGTACAGGTGCTCATTGGAGAATGAGTTCACTTATTGATCCGCTTACGGAATGCTGGATGGTTGATGATGCCTTATTGTCAGACAGCGATTCCGTAGTCCTAGTGGTGTATCTGGTCCTTAGACTTGAGATACCAAGGATGTCCTGTATGAGTGCTCCACTCTTTGATACCAGACTTATAGGTTTGGCTGTCCCCAGATCTAGTACAGCTGGTCATTGGGAGTGGTAGTCGACCTTACGAGGGCTATTGAGTGTCAATAGAGGATCATCCACTCTCGGCGTCATGAGAGGAATATCCTATGTGTTCTTGCTCAGATAAATCCTTGGCCAGGGTCATTCGGGTTGAGAGAGAAAGAGTTCTCCGGGAGAATCCGATTAGAGCGAGACTCGAGTAGAAACCGTATGGGTCTGACAGCACCATGCTCGATATACGGTCTCTGGGATATTAGATGGATGAGGGACTATAGGTACATGGTAACTGAGGACAGACAGGTCCAATGGATTGGATTCCCCTGTATCGTCTAGGGACTACGGCGTAGTGGCCTAGTACGTCCGTAGTCGATGAGTCAAGTGGATTGGATTCCCCTGTATCGTCTAGGGACTACGGCGTAGTGAGCCTAGTACGTCCGTAGTCGATAATAATTCACTCAGTCAGAAGGAGTTCTGACAGGTATGACTCACGGCCAGCTCGATATTGGGCCTAGAGGGTCACACACATATGGTAGGCATTGCGATGAGTAGAGGTTCGGATATGAGATATCCGACGGAGCCCTTGTCTTATTGGATGCAGATCCAATACCCACTAGGGAAGGACCCATTAGGGTTTTGACACGGGATCTATATAAATAGGAGGGATTCACAGCCTCATAGGCTAGAGTCTTTGCTTGCCTTTCCTATTCTCCTCTCCCTCTCCACCTCAAAGTAGGCCTGGAGATTTGAGGAGCGTCGTCGCAACCCTGCTGTGTGGATCACCGCTAGAGAGGAGGACGCTTAACCTCCTTCACCCTCTCCTAAGGATCTACAAGAAAACATGGATATACGATCTCCCTAGGTAACACAATCTCTATACGCAGTTTTGTGTTTTGCGAATTTTTGCGCACCAATCTTCGCACGACGACGAACATCTTTTTGGGAATTGGGGATTTTTGTTTTCTTGTTCTTCCACTACGCATATGATGTCGCCCCCCATGATTTCCCAACATGAACTACACTTATTGAAAAACTCGAATGAGAGTTTTCTTGCTTTCAATGGATTTAAATTTATGGAATATTATCGAAAGCGGTTTTCAAAAGTCTTCTACTCCAATGAACGAATAGAATGATTTGGAGAAGAAAACTTTTTCTTTGAATGCTAGAGATATGAATGCTCTATTTTGTTCTTTGAGCAAAAATGAATTCAATCGGATTTCTACTTGCGAAACGGCTTTCGATATTTGGCACACTCTTGAAATCACACACGAAGGCATGAATATAGTTAAAGAGTCTAAAGTCAATCTTTTAATGCATGATTTTGAACTTTTTTGAATGAAGCCAAGCGAAACCGTTGTTGACATGTACACCCATTTTACGGATGTCGTCAATGGTTTAAAAGCTCTTGGCAAATGTTTTTCTAATTTTGAACTCATTAACAATATCTTAAGATCTCTTTCTACAAATTGGGAATAAAAAATAATGACAATACAATAGACAAAGGATTTAAATAAATTTTCGCTTGAAGAACTTATCGGGTCCTTGATGACCTGTGAAATGACTTATGTGGCACTTGACGAACATGAGAACCACCTTCCAAAGAATAGGAAGGATTTGACACTTCGAATAATAGAATATCACTTGAGTGAAGACTCAAGTGATGATGATGATGATGACCTTGAACTCCTCACAATAAAGCTTAAAAATTTCTTAAAACAAGAATCAAAGAATAAAAATAAACTTAAAAAGAACGCAACTACTTGCTATGAATCCAAGAAGAAGGAAGCACTTTGGGATGAAACAAGTACATCCGAAGATGAGGAGCAAACCGATGAAGACGAAGTGGCGAACTTCGCTTTGATGACTCTCGACAATGAGGTAAAAAACTCAAACGAAACTCCCTTAGTTTATTTTGAAATAACTTATTCTTTTCATGAGTTATTTTTTAATTAGTTAGTAAAAAATAAAAAAATGTGTAACAATTATCATGCTTCTTTTTCTAGTGATTTTATTAAAAATTAAAAATTTAAGCAAGATAATTCCATGTTAACTCCTAGTACTAAGCATGAAAAGTTAGATTCATTTAAAAAGAAAGATACTTTATGTTTAAAGAAATCATGCTTGATGTTTTATTGATGTAATGAAGTAATAATGTGTATCTTGATGATTTCCATATTGATTTTTGATTTTGATTGAAAATGCTTTTTGTACAACGAAACCATGCTTGATGATTTGAAATCATACTTAATGAGTTTATAGTTTGAAAATATGCATGTTATACCTTGAAAACTTGAAACCATGTTTTGATATCATGCATACTCAAGTAATGATATTTTAAAATTTTTTATTGTTCTAGTATCATGCCCAAAGTAATGATGCATAATGATCATGCTAAACGAGTTTATTTGTCGAAATTATGCATGATAATTCTTATGATTTATGGATTATCGATCTTTGCCGTAATGAAAGTTCTTTTTCATTTTAAACATTGATGCTTGTTTTTATTAGACATAAAAATTTGGGCATGCTTATATGAAATCAAACACATAAAAAGGAAAATGTATTATCATTGGAATCAAAATGATAAATCAAATCGCTTGTTTAAAAGAACTCGAGCTATCTTTAATCTTATAGGAATCTATCTACATTACTTTCATTGAATTTTTTGAAAAGTGATTTTGGATTCCTTTTCGTATGATTTGTTTTAATAATGAGATGTATTTTATATGAAATATTCATTTCTTGATTCACGTATGATTTACTTGTCTAAGAGAATATTTATTTAAATAAATTTTGATTCTTGATATTAATAATTTGAGATTTATTTGAATCAAGATATCTTATTTGATCTCTTATGATTATATTTATTATTTATTAAAAAAGAGATTTGTCAAGAGGAATCATTCATGAATTTGATTTTTCATATTAATATCCTTTATGTCATGATTTTTATATGACTCTTACTATTTTCTTGGTATTTTATTTAAAGAGGAGATTTTTTTAATCATGATTTTTTGAATTATAACTTGAGATCTTTCATTAATATATAAATCATAACCTTGACAACTTGAGATTCTTATGAATCAAGATTGCTTAATATGTTTCTTCTTTTTGCTATCTAAAAGAATCACAATTTGTCTCTTGATATTCATAATTTGTCTTCATGAATTGTATACCTCATCACCACGTTAATTTTTCTTGATATATTTCATGTGATGATTTGATAAATGATGAATGTTTGGTACCAGCAATCATGAAGTGATAAATGCTTAAAAAAAGTTAATTTAATGTTTGGTATCATGAATGCTTTAGTATCAAGAAAATTTCATGATCAAATTATTGATTTAATGTATGAAGTGATAAATGCTTAAAAATTTTAATGTCTTAGCATCATGAATGTTATGCCTAAAATGATATATCATGGATGCTTGAGCATCATATATGATATGCCTATAGTGATGATTGATTTATTTGTATCATGCATAAAGTAAGGATGCAAATGTAAGGGTTTAAAATTGTGCATATTTTAATTTGAAACTATAATGATGCACAAACATATTGAAATAAAATTGATACTTTACATTTGTCATAATTTAAAAATTGATGAATTACGGAAGTCAACTAGTCGATTGGGCAATAGGCCGCAAGAGAGGATGATGCACCAAAGAATTGGACGAAGCATCGATGAACCAATGACATACCAGACAACATGATTCAAGCTTTGTAATAATTTTCTAGACTGAAGTAGGTTTTATTTGTGTAGGATTAACTACGATAGTGATCAAGGCATAAAGCAAAATGAACTCCTAGAGTCAAGAACGAGATTTTGTTGGGAGTTTGAGAGTTCGACAGAAGTTCTGCCAGAATTGACCAAGAAGTCTAGGAGCTTGTCGGGAGTCCGTTGAAACATTATCGAGAGATCATTAGAAGTTCGTCAAAAGATCACCGAAAGAAACCAAGACTAACCGGACAAGATTTGCTTAGTGTATGCCTTATAATTTATAGTAAGTACATAATTGAGATTAGAATTATGCCAACCTAATTAGGGGCCAGTTGGGCCCATATATGGGATGTGTTGGGCCAAGTGAAAGGCCCAAATAGTGACATAATAGGTGGCACCGTCGTGGCACAATCTTCGAGACTATGTTAGGCAGTGGTACCGCCCAGACTCAGTCTATGAGACTGTCAAGCGGTGGTACCGCTTAGACATAGTCTCCCAAGTGGTGGTACCGTCAGACTGGGTGGTGGTATTGCCTAGTGTCAGTGTTGCAGGCGGTGGTACCATCAGGACCTGGGAAACTCGGGATGAGACCTTTTTAGCTCAAGTTTGAATCAACTTGAGGCCTATAAATACCCCTCTCATCCCTAGTTAGCATACAACAACTGAGTACACAAATAAGGCAAAATTCTGTTGTAATCTTGAGAGTTCTCCTCTAGCCTAAGTGTTTAAGAATTCTATTTTAGGAGGAGTAAGTGGGGGTGTAAAGGTTCTCTTCTGAACCTGTTAAAAGGAGAATCAAGTTGTATGGGTAGTTGATCTTTGTCCTTTAAAGGAAGATCATTAGTGGATGCCGGTGACCTCGACGGAAGAGGAATCGGTGGAGTGGATGTAGGTCACGATGACCAAACCACTATAAATTGGTTTATATTTCTATTCTTTCTATTTACCTTCACCGTAAACTTTTTACTTGCTTTACTTCCATTACACTCTTCTGTATGCTTTCAAGTTAAATATATTTTCGAGATCAGTTTTGATCGTACGAAGTTTCTCGAATCGATGTGATTTATCCGATGCACTAATTTACCCCCCCCCCCCCCCCCTTAGTGCCGACTCGTTCCTAACATAACTGAGTTAATGAGATTACCTCATAATCTTAACTCAACTTAAGGTCTAACTATAATAATTAAGAAACTTAAACAAGTAATCTCTGTCCGGTATGTCGATTGTTCTTTTGGCGATCTTCCGGTGAACTTCTCAGTGAACTTTCGGTGAACTCCCGATGAACTTTCAGCGAACTCTCGGCAATCTTCCGACGAATTCTTGACGAGCTCCCAACGAACTCTCGGTGAGCTTCCGGTAAACTTTTGGCACATCGTCTGAATCTTCAACGTATCTTCCGATCTTTGACTCTGGCCCAACATTTGCTTTATGCCTTACTGCTATCATAGTTAATCCTATACACTTATCTCAACATATAGATTAGATCAAATACTTTACCAATTGATTTCATCATCAAAATCTGAGATTCAACATTTATACAATAAGCAATATAAAGTGATAAAAATGCCAAAATATAATAAGAAAAAAGAATGTGTATTATGTCACACGTGCCATCACTCATATAATTGACTTGCAGAGCACCTATGATTAGCAATCTCCCACTTAACCTAAAGCCAATTACCTATATCTGATCCCCATCAGACTCCTGTGACGCTCAAAGACAATCTAAGACAACGGCTTTGTTAGTAGAACTGTGATATTATCTTCGGATGGAACTCTTTACACTGCTACATCTCCTTAGGTCACGATCTCTCTTATTAGGTGGAACCTCCTTAAAATGTGCTTAGACTTCTGATGAGACCTAGGTTCCTTCGCTTCAGCAATCGCCCCGTTGTTATCGCAATATAAGGGAATCGACTCCTCGTTGCCCGACACGACTCCTAGATCTCTAATGAATTTCTTCATCTAGACTCCATCCTTTGCTGCCTCTATCACTGCAATGTACTCCGTCTTTGTGGTCGAGTCAATAGTAGTTTTACTTGGAACTCTTCTAACACACTGCTCCTCGATCAAATGTGAACATATACCCTGAATTAGACTTGCTATCATCGACATCGTACTGGAAGCTCGAGTCCATGTAGCCCTCAACCCTAAGGCTACTACCTCCAAGTAGCCTTAAGTCTAAGGACCAGATACATCATTGGAATAACGGAATCGCTATCTGATAATGAGGTATCATCAACCATCCAGCATTCCATAAGCAGATCAATCAGTGAACTCATTCCCCAATGAGCACCTACACTGTATCCTTAGTGTCCCCACACGAGCTGCTATAAGACCAACCTTCTCCATCATATGAACGGGTATACAATACACTAGTCTATCCAGTTATCTCGATGTCCCTCTCGAGTAACCTATGACTAGGATTATTTAAGGTCATGTCACATGTGTCATCACTCACGTGATTAGCTTGTAGGGCACCTATAACTAGTAGATTCTGCATCAGGTAGAGATGATCTGGGCTTCCTCGGGGTTCTAGGGATGATCCGAGGTGTGCCTTGGCTTCACAAGAGATCCTACACAAGTAGTCAACATCGAGGGAGTTCTCGACCAGACCCCTACAATGTATAGTTAACTTTGAATGGAGTAAAAACATTAGGGTTTTTTTTTCATTGGTCCCATCCATAGGCATTAGAGATCGACTTTTATACCTAAGTAGTTGGTGAAGGGAGGTTGATGACTGAAAAGAGCAAGCTCATATGTGTAGGGAAATCTAGGGTGACATCACATACATAGCGAAAGAATATAAAACAAAATTCCTAAATTTCCATAAAGGTGTTCATCGTCATGCGAAGATTGGTACATAAAACCCACGACATAGAAAACCACGTGTTAGATAGTTGTGTTATCTAGGGAGATCGTATATCCCTGAATCCCGACATATCTGTAGGAGTAGATGAAGGAGGTCAAGCGTCCTCCTCTCTAGCGGTGATCCACACAATAGGGCTATAATGACACTCCTCAAATCTCCAGGCCTACTATTTGAGGAGGAGAAGGGAAGAGGTGAGTAGGAGGTGGCAACTTAGAAGCCCCAGCCTATGGGCCTTTAGTTCCCTCCTATTTATAGAGACCCTCAATTAACCCTAATGGATCATATTAGGTACTGGATCTCCATCCAATTACCCGAACCTCTTAGATTAGTGGGTCTCTACCCAATAATCTCTTATTAGTTGTTATTGGATCTCATCCATAAGATCAAATAATTCAGGGGCTTATTAGATATCCAATAAGATAGGGGCTCCAGCGGATATCTCACATCCGAACCTCTACTCCTCGCAACACCTATCATATGTGTGTGACCCTCTAGGCCCAATATCAAGCTAGTCGTAAGTCATACCTGTCAAAACTCCTTCTGGCTCAGTGAATTATTATCTACATAATAATTCACTCGACTCATCAATTGCAGACATACTAAGCCACTACACCGCAGTCCCCAGACGATATAAGGGAATCCAATCTTTTAGACCTATCTATCCTCAGTTACTATGTACCTATACTCTCTCATCCATCTAATATCCCAGAGATCATATATCGGGCACGGTGCTATCAGACCTATATGGTTTCTCCTCGAGTCTCGCTCTAATTAGATTCTTCCGGAGAACTCTTTCTCTCTCAATCTGAATGACCTTAGCCAAGGATTTGTTTGAGTAAGAACATATAAGATATTCCTCTCATGATACCGAGAGTGGATGATCCTCTATCGACACTCAATAGTACTTGTAATGTTAGCTGCCACTTCCAATAACCGATTGTACTAGATTTGGAACTTCCAAACCTATAAGTCTGGTATCAAAGAGTGGAGTACGTATACTATTGGGATTACGGAATCACTGTCTAACAATAATGCATCATCAACCATCTAGTATTCCATAAGCGGATTAATAAGTTAACTCATTCTCCAATGAGCACTTGCATTGTATCCTTAGTATCCCCACACGAGCAGCTATGAGACCAGCTGCCTCCATCATATGGATGGGTATACAACACACTAGTATATCTAGTTATCTTGATGTCCTTCTCGAGTAATCTATGACCAAGATTATTTAGGGTTTGTGTTTAAAGGTGAATCGGTCTCATTATTATGATCTCATCATGATCCAATTTCCATTGCACAAATCCACGAACATCACAATAAATATGCATATATGCAACAATCAATCTAAAGTGATAAAAATATTAAAATATAATAAGAAAAAAGAATGTGTATCATATCACATGTGTCATCACTTTCGTGATTGGCTTGCATGGCACTTATGACTAGGAATCTCCCACTTGACCTAATGCCAATCACCTATGTATATGATCCCTATCAGACTCCTGTGATGCTCAAAGATAATCTGAGACAACAGCTTTTTTAGTTGATCTGCGATATTATCTTTGGATTAAACTCTTTCTACTGCTACATCTCCTCGGGTCACGATCTCTCTTATCAGGTGGAACCTCCTTAGAACGTGCTTAGACTTCTGATGAGACCTGGGTTCCTTCACTTGAGCAATCGTCCCGTTGTTATCACAATATAAGGGAATTAGCTCCTCGCTGCCTAGCACGACTCCTAAATCTATAATGAACGTCTTTATCCAGACTCTTTCCTTTGTTGCCTCTACCGCAGCAATGTACTCCGCCTTTGTGGTTGAGTCAGTAGTAGTGTCTTGCTTGAAACTATTCCAACACACTGCTCCTCTATCCAGGGTGAACACATATCCTGAATTAGACTTGCTATCATCAACATCGGATTGGAAGGTCGAGTCCATGTAGCCCTCAACCTTGAGGCTACTACTTCCATATACTAGTAAAAGATCCTTAGTCATTCACAAGTACTTAAGGATACACTTTACTGCTTTCCAATGCTCCAAGCCTGGATCCGCTTGATACCTACTCATGACACTCAGAGTATGCGTTATATCACGCATGATACAAAGCATAGCATACATGATAGACCCTATCATTCAAGGATAGGGTATCATATCCATGTCTGTCCTTTCTTTAGGAGTCTTTGGGGACATACTCCTAGAAAATGATATCCCATGTCTCATCAATATGAGACCTCTCTTAGAATTTTTTATGCTAAACTTTTTGACAATGGTATTTATGTACCTAGATTGGGACAAGCCAAGCATCCTCTTATATCTATCTCTATAGATTCGAATCTCCAATATATAAGATGCTTCCCCTAAGTCTTTCATGGAGAAGTGTCTAAATAGCCAAGCCTTTACTATGGATAGCATTTCTACATTATTCTCAATTATTAGAATGTCATCCACATATAACACCAAGAAGGTGATAGCGCTCCCACTTACCTTCTTGTATATACAAGGCTCATCTTCGTTCTTAACGAAGTCATAAGATCTGATTGCCTCATCAAATCTCATGTTCCAACTTTGAGAAGCTTGCTACAGTCCATAAATAGACCTAAGTAACCTACACACTTTATTTGGATAATTCTTGAACATGAATCCCTCAAGCTGTATCATATATACCTCATCCTCGAGGTTGCCATTGAGGAACGTGATTTTCACATCTATCTGTCAGATATTATAATCATAGTGTGCTGCAATATCCAATAGAATTCGGATGGATTTTAGCATGGTTACAAGTGAAAAGGTTTTATCATAGTCAACACATTGCCTTTGACGATAACCCTTAGCCACTTTATAGGTCTCTACCTTTCCATCTACTTTGATCTTCTTTCTTGAAGATCCACTTGCAACTAATAGGTACAATACCCTCAGGTGCATCAACTATGTTTCAAACATTGTTGGAGTACATGGAATCAATCTCAGAATTTGTGGCTTTTTGCTACTTCTCGGAGTCTATACTCATAATAGCCTCCTTATAGGACTAAGGATAAATATCCTCAACATCCTCTCCTCTAATATATCTCACATATCTCTTAGGAGGATGAGATACTCTATCAGACATACGTAAAGTCGGAACTTGTGTGCTAGGTACCTGAACAAATTCGGGCTGCGGAATGATGCTTGAGCTAGGTTCTCCAACCTCGCTCAAGTCTATCATGCTCGCATTGTCTCCGCCAAGAATATGTTCCTTCTCAAGGAACACCGCTCTCTTGGCTATAAAGACCATTTAGTCCTCGGGATGATAGAAATAATACTCATTAGTTTCCTTGGAGTATCCCATGAATATGCATTGTTCTGTCCTGAATTCCAATTTATCGGGGTTATTTTTTTACGTGGGCAAGGCAACCCCAAATCTTAACAACCTTAAGATCAGACTTCTTCCCTTTTCGTATCTCATATGGAGTAGATACCACCAACTTAGTTTGAATTCTATTCAAAAGGTAAGCTGTGGTCTTTAGGGCATATCCCCAGAATGAGATGGGGAGGTCGGCGAAACTCATCATGGACTGCACCATATCTAACAGTGTGTGATTCCTCCTTTCGGATACACCATTGAGCTGGGGTGTATAAGAAAGTGTCCACTGGGATAAAATCCCATGGTCCTTAAGGAACTGGGTGAACTCTATACTCAAATACTCATCTCCTCGATCTGATCGAAGAGTCTTGATACTCTTTCCAGTTTGATTCTTCACTTTATTCTTATACTCTATGAATTTCTAGAAATCCTCAAACTTGTACTTCATCAAGTATACATGTCTATATATTGAGAAATCATCATTAAAAGTAATGAAGTAGGAGTAACCACTTATGGCATGAGTTGATATGGGACCACAAATATCACTATGTATGAGTTCTAGTAACTCAGTTGCTCTCTCTCTAGTTCCACTAAATAGAGAGTTGGTTATTTTTCCACGAAGGCAAGGCTCGCAAGTTGTATATGACTCATAGTCGAATTGATCTAAACATCCATCCTTTAGCAACTTTTGAATCCTTCCCTCATGGATATGACCTAGCCTACAATGTCATAGGTATATACTATTTACCTCATCTCATTTCCTTTTGGGCATACTTACATTCATGATATATAAAGCAGTGTCTAGCATAAATAAACTCTTATGCAATGTTCCTCTCATGATGATCTCATCATCTAATAATATTAAATAATTATTATTCTAAAAAACTAATTTATAACTACTAATTGTCAAACATGAAATGGAAATAATAATTTGATAATATAATAAACAAAATAACATACATCAAATGCAATAATAGCTCTACTAGGCAGATGTAGGGTGACCTCGCCAATAGCCACTATAACAACTTTTGCTTCATTGCCCATTTTGAGGTTCATCTCATCTCTCGCCAATCTCCTAGGTCCTGCCAGAACTTGCAACGAATTACAGATGTGATAAGCACTACTAGTATCTAATACCCATGTGTTATCATAAGATTCTGATAAATTGAGACTAGTCATGAATATACCTGAAGCTTCTCTAAGCTTCTATTTCGTCCTCTTTGTAAGATATTTTTTGTAGTTTCTCTTCCAATGCTCATCTTTACCATAGTGGAAGCATTGGTCTTTGTCCTTTGCTGGGTCTTTCTTAGCAACCTTTGCTTTACCCAATCTGCCCTTGTCCTTACCTTTCTTAAGAGACTTTTCTGCCTTCCTTTTCTTTCTAGTCTCACCAGCATAGAGAATTGGCTTCTCTTTCTTTATGGTGCTCTTTGCCTCTCTCAACATATTGAGGAGCTCAAGGAGAGTCACCTCAAGCTTGTTCGTATTAAAATTCATTATGAACTAAAAAAATGAATCTAATAGGGACTGAAGTACAAGGTCTACAAATAAGTCATCCTCTAGGACCATTCCTAGACCTGTAAGTTTCTCGATCCACTCAATCATCTTAAGGACATGGTTTTGAACCGATGTTCCCTCAGTCATCCTAGCATAAAAGAGACTCTTAAATATCTCATATTGCTAAGTCCTTCCCTATTCCTCAAATAATTTTCAGAGATGTAGGATAATGGATCTAGCATCCATCTATTCATGTTGTCTTTGTGACTCAAGAGTCATGGAGCCTAACATGTAACACAGAGCAAGAGTGGAGTCATCTATGTACTTCACGTAGCGAGTAATCTCATCCTCACTTGCCCCTTCCTCGGGCGTAGGCATCATTGTATCAAGGATATACGTGATTTTTTCCACCGTGAGAACGATTCTGTAGATAATTAGTGTAATTTGGACCAGTGAGGCGGTTGACATTAAGTATATCATGTAAGGGATTTAAATGTAACAAATTTATGAAAATAAAGATGTAGCAGAAATAAATAACATGCAGATTTTATAGAAAAATAAATAATCAAAATAAGAACTTCTATCTTAATCTACTCCCACTATTTTCTTGTGAATCATACAACTCCATCTAGTATGTGAATCAGAGACCCCCGGTAGATCTCTAATAGGGATTGAGATCCAATCGACATCTTAATGTAACCTCGAGTGACTTGACCAATTATGTTAAGCCCATAAAGGTAGGCAACTTTTGTCAATCACAACTCCTTGTTATTCGCGTCCTATTCAACCTCCGAACTACCATGGCCACGAGTGACTCGACCAATCATGGTGTTCAGTTAAGTCATCACTATCGTTACAGAATGAGTTTGATTCGACAATATGCCCTCGAGTGACTCGACCAAGCATACAATGTCCTCTGGTCACCGGTGACATCTCTATGTCGTAGGCAAGACAGTGAATCGCGAAATAGGTGAGCCTTGAGTGACTCGACAAACTCAACATACGTCGAGAATCGAACCCTACCTATAACGATAGAAGGCCACGTTGGTCAATCTAATTGCTTCATGTTTACTGACTTAATATTATAAAGAGAGTCACTAGATAATCATGGAACATACCCTAATGTGATTAAGCCCGAGCCAGTGGGTCTAATCACTCACATCAAGATCTATGTATGCAGTGACGCATTTCCATACCTTGTGATCGTTTATCTTATCATCGTTAGTTCCGTCGACATCTCAATGCATCTCCATGCGTCGCGATCGTCTGTCTCAGCCTCGTGGGTCCCACAATCGCTTCCACGCTCCTATGCCTCCTCGTGTGATTATAATTTAATCATAGGCATGTAGGCCCGACAATAAACAAAAAATAAATTAGAGGCTCGCATGCCCCAATAATAATAATAATCACATATACACACATATCACACGATTCATGATCATCCGTCCATAGATCATACATCACATGTAAATATTATTATATAGGACTACTAGATAATAATAATAATAATAATCAATTAAAACTTTTAATTAATTAATATTTTCTGAAATTGGTGATATGCAGGGAATTTTTCGAATTGTACAGGGCATTTTGGTAATTCGGACATAAAGGACAAACTCAAAATTTCTAAAATTCTAAGGGGCAAAACTATCTTTTGTCCAAAATGTTGAATTTCGAATTTTGATGATGAAACCAATTGATAGTATTTATGATTTAATCTGTGTTTTGAGTGATGCAGGAAGCTTCGATCAGGGAGAGACAATTAAAGCATAAAGAATCATGTTGGGCCGGAGAAAAACACGTCAAAAGATTGGACATCACGCTAGAGGATCGGTCGACGTATCGATAGAAGGCTTCGGGCCATGGTTTTGGGCATCGGGCCAAGAAGAGCGGATATTGCGCCAAGGATATTGGAGTTGTAGAGGTCAATTGGCCAATAGGCCACGAGAGAGGATGATGCGCCGAAGAATTAGACAAAGCGTCGATGGACCAATGACATGCCGGACAACATGGTTCATGCTTAGTAATAATTATCTAGATTGAAGTATATTTTATGTGTGCAAGATTAACTACGATAGCAAGGCATAAAGCAAAATGAAGTCCCGAAGTCAAGAACGCGATTTCGTTGGGAGTTCTAGAGTTTGTCGGAAGTCCGAACGTTCGTCGGAAGTTCTACCAGAATTGACTGAGAAGTCCAGGAGCTTACCAAAGAAGCTCATCCGAACTCTCTAAGAAGATCGTTGTGAAGTTCAGGAGCTTGCCGGGAGTCCGTTGGAACATTACTGAGAGATCGTCGGAAGTTCACTAGAAGATCGCAAGAAGAAACCTAGACTTATGGATATTTTTTAGCTTAGTAAATATCTTAAAATTTATAATTAACACATAATTGGGATTAGAATTGGGCCAACCTAATTAGGCGATAGTTGGGCCCAAGTTTGGGCAGTGTTGGGCTAAGAGAAAGGCCCAAACAATGACCAAACAAATGAAACCGTCATGGCACAATCTCCGAGACTATGTTAAGCGGTGGAACCGGCAGTCTGGGCGATGGTACCACCCAAACACAGTCTTCTAGGTGGTGGTACCACCAGTCTGGACGGTGGTACTGCCCAGTGTCAGGTTGTAGGTGGTGGTACCGCCCGTACCCTGAAATTTTAGGGGATTTGAATTTTGGCTCCATTTTTGAAGCCATTTGGGGTCTATAAATACCTTAGCTATTCCTACATGGAGAAACAAGAAAAGTAAATAAAAACTCTATATTTCTAGAGTTGAAAACCCTTGTATAGTATAGAGTCCCTCCTCCTAAAATTTAGAGACTATTCTAAGAGAGAGTATGAGAGAAGCTTTATAAAAAGGGGGTGTAAAGGTTCTCTCCTAAGCTTGCAAAAGGAGAATAGAGTTGTAAGAAGGAGATTGAACTTTACCTATTAAAGGAAGATCATTAGTGGATGCCGGTGGTCTCGACGGAAGGGGAATCAGCGAAGTGGATGTAGGTCATAGCGACCGAACCACTATAAAATATGATTTGTATTTTGTCTTAAGCAATTTACTTTAATTGTAAAACACTTTACTTACTTACTAATTTCAATACATTTATGAATGTGTTTCAAGTTAAGATCTTTACGAAATGGTTTTCGTCGAAATCAGTTTTATCGTACGAAGAATTTTTTAAACTGACATGATCTTTCCGCTGCACTAATTCACCCCAACCCCCTCTTAGTGCCAACTCATTCCTAACAATTGGTATTAGAGCCTTGTGATTTCTCATTTAGTTTAACATCTAAGAGAAATGACTCTTTTTGGCTTTCAAGACGGTCACTCTTTCATTCGTCCTCCCTTGTTCAATGGGATGGACTATACATATTGAAAAACTCGAATGAGAGTTTTCTTGCTCTCTTTAGACTTGAACTTATGGAATATTACCGAAAGCGGTTTTCAAAGGTCTTCTCTTCCAATGAACCATTGGAATGATTTGGAGAAGAAGACTTTTTCTTTAAATGCTAGAGCTATGAACGCTCTATTTTGTGTCTTAGACAAAAACAAATTCAATCGAATTTCTATGTGCAAAATTACTTTCAATATATAACACATTCTCGAAATCACATACAAAGGCACTAGTAGAGTAAAAGATTCTAAGATAAATCTTTTAATGCATGATTTTAAACTTTTTCGAATAAAGCTAAGCGAAATCGTTATTGACATATACACCCATTTTACGGATGTCGTCAATGGTTTAAAAGCACTTGATAGAAGTTTTTTGGATTTTGAACTTATAAACAAAATTTTATGTTCTCTTAATAAGAGTTGGGATCCAAAAGTAACCACAATACAAGAGGCAAAAGATCTTAATAATTTTTCACTTGAAGAACTTTTTAGTTCATTAATAACATATGAAATGACGCACAATGCATAAAATAAAAATTAGTTTAATAATTAATTTAGTTTAATTATTTTTTTTTTAAATTACATGTTTAATAATATAATGAAAATGCTAAAAAATTGGGATCATGCTTATCTTTCTAGTAATTTTGAAAATGATCATGAAAATTGCATGTTTTATGATAAATGAACAAAAATGTTAGACTTAAATCTAATACTTAAGATAAATCCTATGTATGTTTTAAGAAGCAATAATGTATATCTTGATGATTTTCGTATTGATTTTTTATTTTGTTTGAAAATGTCTTATGCTCAATGAAACCATGATTGATGAATATGATTTATGTTTAATGATTTCTTTAGCTTGTATGCCTTATCATGATAAATGTTTTGAAAATAAATGTTTGTATCATACTTGATGATTTTTATGCATGAGGACTTGAAGTAATGATTTGAAATCATATGTTTTGGAATTATGTGTTACACTTTTTGATCTTGATGATTTTTTATCTTTCTGTTTTAAACGTTGATAAATGGTTTTGATATAAGAACAAATATTTGGGCATGCTAATATAAAGTCAATCACACAAATTGAAACTAAAGAAGTTTAGATATCTTTAAGAATCAGTCAACAGTATGTTCAACGAAACCATGCTTGAAGTCTTAACGAAAATGTAATGATGATTTGAAAGCATGCTTAACGAGTTTATATTTCGAACTTATGCATGATAATTTTTGCGATCTTTTGAAAGTTCTTTTTTGGTGTTAATGAATGATACATGGATTTGAAAGAAAAGAACATGCATGAATGAAATCAATCAATAAGTTGAAACAAAAGGAGGAAAGCATTTTTCTGGAAAATTTTATTTTTCTCTATCTTATCGATTTTTCACTAAGAGACCAATAAAATTATTTATGCCATTTTGAATCTCTTGAAAGAAATGTTGAGATTTTGATAATTTTGATGATTTGAATTTGAATGAGTTTTATCAAAATCATGATCTTGGTTTCTTGGAATTACTTGAGATTTTTTGAATCAAGATCTCTTCTTTGTACTCCTATGATTTTTCTTGGTATTTTACTAAAGAGACGATTTTCTATATGAATCATAAGATTTCTTATGCATGAATTAAAATATTTTTCTCATATGTTTCCTTTTACGATTTACTAAAGAAAATATTTTTTTTAAATTCATGACTTAAAATTTCATTCGAATATCTTTTTTAAAATTCATGACTTAAAATTTTATTTGAATATCTTTTATTATTTGATCTCCTAAGATTTCTCTTTGAATATATAAGAGGAGATTTGTCAAAATGAATCATGTCTTTTGATATTCACATGGTCTCATCTTTCATGATATGATTTTTTTTATCTTTGTATAATTCCTTGTATTCTTGAAGTATATCTCATCACCTAATTCGTCTTAATATTCTTCATGATATGAATGCATGAAATACTCGTGATATTGTTTTGATGCTCTAAAATGATATAAATTTGCTAGCTTATGAGTATCATGTATGATATGATGATTGATTTATTTTTAGTATCATGCATAGAATAAGAATGATATATAAAGTTTTAAAATTGTGCATGTTGTAATTTGAAACTATAATGATGCACAAACATATTGAAATAAGGTTGATACTTTACCTTTATCATGATGTGAAGATCGATAAAAAAAGAAAAAGAATTATAATATTGTATTCTTCCCTTCTATTTGACAATGACATAGGGGGAGCAAATTTTGCTAGCTTGCTTGCATACTTTAAGAAGAAGCAAAAAGCTTGCTCATCTCAAAAGATGTAAAAATCTTGCCAACTTTCATATGTGTAAAATTTGCTCGCTCATAAATCATAAGGAGAAAAACTTACTTGCTTACTTACACATCTAAAGAGAAGCAAAACTTACAAACGTATATATCACAAAAAGATGCAAAACTTGTTAGCTTGCTTCTTGTAAAACATTATGTCTTGCTAGCTTGTTATCTTACATTATTTTTCAAAAACTTGCTAACCTTCATACTTCAAAGAGAAGTAACACTTGCCAAATTGCTAACTTGCATGTTATAAAATAATATAAAATTTTGCTAGCTTGCACTTTGCAAAGGAAGCAAAAATGACACTTCTCAAAATAGAAGAAAGAGTTTGCTATCTTGAACATCAGTGGCTTGTCTATCTTAAGAAGCAAAAATACAAACTTACAAAATTTACAATCATGCACTTCTTTAAAATTAATGATGATTTGGTGATTATGTATGTTGTAAAGTGATATAAAATCTGCTAGCTTACATGTTCTAAATATGATATAACACTTGTTAAATTTTCTAGCTTATAAATTGCATGATGATAAATGCAATGTTTGACATTATATCTCTAAACACTTGATAGTTGCACTTCTCCTTTTCTGTTGATGACAAAGGAGGAGAAGTATGATGATGTTATGCATAAGTTTTTGATAACATGTTGCTTGGATTTTTTAATCCAAAAGTTCTATCAATATAGCATATTGATAGGAGAGTTTGTTTAAACTCCGGGAGTTAAGGTTAACTCCGTCATCAATTTGTTGTCATCATAAAAAAGGGAAGGATTATTGAGTCTTAGATTTTGATGATGAAACCAATTGATAATATTTATGATTTAATCTGTATTTTAAGTGACTCAGGAAGCTTCGATTAGGGAGAGACAATTAAAGCAGAAAGAATCATGTTGGGCTGGAGAAAAACACGTCAAAAGATTGGACATCGCACCGGAGGATCGGTCGACGTATCGACAGAAGGCTTCGGGCCATGGTTTTGGGCATTGGGCCAAGAAGAGCGGATATTGTGCTAAGGATATTAGAGTTGCAAAGGTCAATTGGCCGATTGGGCAATAGGCCACGAGAGAGGATGATGCGCCGAAGAATCGGACGAAGCGTCGATGGACTAATGACATGCCGGACAACATGGTTCGTGCTTAGTAATAATTGTCTAGATTGAAGTATGTTTTATGTGCACAAGATTAACTACGATAGCAAGGCATAAAGCAAAATGAAGTCCTGGAGTCAAGAACGCGATTTCGTTGGGAGTTCGAGAGTTCGTCGAAAGTCCGAACGTTCGTCGAAAGTTCTGCTGGAATTGACCGAGAAGTCTAAGAGCTTGCCAAAGAAGCTCATCGAAACTCTTTAAGAAGATCGTTGTGAAGTCCAGGAGCTTATCGGGAGTCCGCTGGAACATTGCCGAGAGATCGTCGAAAGTTCGTTGGAAGATCGTCGGAAGCTCGCCGGAAGAAACCTAGACTTATGGACTTTGTTTAGCTTAGTAAATGTCTTAAAATTCATAGTTAGCACATAATTTGGATTAGAATTGGGCCAACCTAATTAGGGGATATTTGGGCCCAAGTTTGGGCTATGTTGGGCCAAGAGAAAGGCGCAAACAGTGACCAAACAAGTGAAACCGTCATGGCACAATCTCCGAGACTATGTCAAGCGGTGGTACCGTCAGTCTGGGCGGTGGTACCACCTATACACAGTCTTTTAGGGGGTGATACCACCAGACTAGGTGGTGGTACCGCCCAATGTCAGGCTACAAGCGATGGTACCGCTCAATGCAGGCGGTGGTACCGGTCGTACCCTAAAATTTTAGGGGATTTGAATTTTGGTTCTATTTTTGAAACCATTTGGGGTCTATAAATACCCTAACTATTCCTGCATAGAGAAACAAGAAAAGTGAACAAAAACTCTATGTTTCTAGAGTTGGAAACCCTTGTAAAGTATAGAGTCCCTCCTCCTAAAATTTAGAGACCATTCTAAGGGAGAGTGTGAGAGAAGCTTTGTAAAAAGGGGGTGTAAAGGTTTTCTCTACTAAGCTTAGAAAAAGAGAATAGAGTTGTAAGAAGGAGATTGATCTTCGCCTATTAAAGGAAGATCGTTAGTAGATGCCGGTGGCCTCGACGAAAGGGGAATCGGCGGAGTGGATGTAGGTCACGATGACCAAACCACTATAAAATCTAGTTTGCATTTTGTCTTGAGCAATTTACTTTAATTGCAAAACACTTTACTTGTTTACTACTTTCAGTACATTTACGAACGTGTTTCAAGTTAAGATCTTTACGAAATGATTTTCGTCGAAATCAATTTTATCGTACAAATTTTTTTTTAAACCGACGCAATCTTTTCGCTGTACTAATTCACCCCCACTCCTTAGTGCTGACTCATTCTTAATATAAAAAACCCTAATCTCCTTCCTTCTGCTTGTTGCATTGCCACCGTTGCCACCCTATTGGAGGCGACCACTATTAGGGGGGGGGGGGGGGGGGGGGGTTTGCTGTGTGTGGGTGGGGGTGCAGTGCTCGCAGCATGTCAATGCCCCCTTTGCAGGCAAGCGCCACTGTGGGCGCCACTACAAGCGGCGGTCACCCCTACGGGCACTGTGCCTGCAGGCAATGCCCGCAAGTGCCACCGCCTGCACTGCAAGCGGCCTGCCTGCACATGGATTGCAGCCAAAGCTGCCATCTACGAGCACAATGAGGGCAGCAATAGTTGTTGTCCTTTCTCGCTTTTGTGTTAACAATTTTGATGTTAAAATCCTCTCTAAAACATAACATACGTAGTTCAAAACCAATCTTTCGCATGAACAACCTAGCTCTAATACTACTGTAGGAAAATCTAGGGGTGACATCACATGTGCAACGGAAGAACATAAAAGAAAAATCCTAAATTTCCCAAAAGGTGTTCGTCGTCGTGCGAAGATTGGTGCGCAAAACCCGCGACATAGAAAATCACATGTGAGATAGTTACGTTACCTAGGGAGATCGTATATCCCTGAATCACTGCAAATCTATAGGAGTGGATGAAAGAGGTTAAGCATTCTCCTCTTTAGCGGTGATCTACAAAGCAAAGCTGCAACGATGCTTCTCAAATCTCTAGGCCTGCTATCTGAGGATGAGAAGGGGGGAGGAGAATAGGAGGTGGCAACTTAGAAGTCCTAGCCTATAGGCCTTTAGTTCCCTACTATTTATAGAGGCCCCCAGTTAACCCTAATGGATCATACCCTATTAGGTACTGGATCTCCATCCAATTACCCAAGCCTCTTAGATTAGTGGGTCTCTACCCAATAATCTCTTATTAGTTATTATTAGATCTCATATATGGGATCCAATAATTCAGAGGCTTATTGGATATCCAATAAAATAGGGACTCCAGCGGATATATCATATTCGAACCTCTACTCGTCGTAACACCTATCATACGTGTGTGACCCTCTAGGCCCAATATCAAGCTGGTCATAAGTCATACCTATCAGAACTCCTTCTGGCTCAGTGAATTATTATCTTCATAATAATTCACTCGACTCATCGATTGTGGACGTACTAGGCCACTATGTCATAGTCCCCAAACGATACAGGGGAATCCAATCCTTTGGACCTATCTATCCTCAGTTACCATGTACATATACTCTCTCATCCATCTAATATCCTAGAGATCATATACCAAGCATGGTGCTGTCATGCCCATATGGTTTCTCCTCAAGTCTCGCTCTAATCGGATTCTCCCGGAGAACTCTTTCTCTCTCAATCCGAATGACCTTAGCAAAGGATTTGTCTAAGCAATAACACATAGGATATTTCTCTTATGATACCAAGAGTGGATGATCCTCTATCGACACTCAATAGCCCTCGTAAGGTTGGTTGTCACTCCCAATAACCGGCTATACTAGATTTGGAACTTTCAAACCTATAAGTCTGATATCAAAAAGTGAAGTACTCATACAGGACATCCTTAGTATCTCAAGTCTAAGGACCAGATACACTACTGGGACTACGAAATCACTATTTGATAATAAGGCATCATCAACCATCCAGTATTCTGTAAGTGGATCAATCAGTGAACTCATTCTCCAATGAGCACCTACATTGTATCCTTAGTGTCCCCACATGAGCAGCTATGAGACCGGCTACCTCCATCAAATGGACAGGTATGCAACATACTAGTCTATCTGGTTATCTCGATGTCCCTCTTGAGTAACCTATGACCATAATTATTTAGGGTCTGTGTTTAAAGGTGAATCGATCTCATTATCATGATCTCATCACGATTTGATTCGCGTTACACAAATCCACGGACATCACAATATATATGCATATATGCAATAAGCAATATAAAGTTATAAAAATATTAAAAATATAATAAGCAAAAAGAATGTGTATCATGTCACACATGTCATTACTCACATGATTGGCTTGCAGGGCACCTATGACTAGCAATATGTTCTTCAATAGCTCATTTATGCTGATGGTCGATTGGTATGGTTCCTTGTAGTGTGTCATCAATGAAGGACGACTATGAAGGCATCATTTGTCAACACTAGTGCTTGTCCAAGATAAGCGGATGGCGATTGCCTATGCCAAGCGATTGAAAAAGGGAGGAAACATATTTTATCGTCGAGGGTTAATGCTCCTAGTAGCCAACCTATACCTCCTTTCTCGAAATTATGGTTGGCCTGGGCTACCTTACCACTCGTCATTGGGAAAGGGAGACGCATAGGTTCTTCTGCCTACGTCATCATCTAGATGGAAATTAATTTATCAAATGAGTCAATGAAAGTCATAGGTGCCCTACAAGCCAATCACATGAGTGATGACACGCGTGACATGATACACATTCTTTTTACTTATTATATTATTTGATATTTTATCACTATATCTTGCATGTTGCATATATTATGATATTCGTGGATCTGTTCAATGGGAATTAGATCGTGATGAGATCACGATAATAGGACTGATTCGTCTTTAAACATAGACCATAAATAATCTCGGTCATAGGTCACTCGAAAGAGACATTGAAATGACTGGATAGACTGATGTGTTGTATACTCATCCATATGATAGAGGCAGTTGGTCACATAGTTGCTCATGTGGGGACACTAGGGATACCGCACAGGTGCTCATTGGAGAATGAGTTCACTTATTGATCCACTCATGGAATGTTGGATGGTTGATGGTACCTCATTGTCAGACAACAATTTCGTCGTCCCAATGGCATATCTGGTCCTTAGACTTGAGACACCAAGGATATCATATATAAGTACTCCACTCTTTGATACTAGACTTATAAACCTGAAAGTTTCAGATTTAGCACAGTCGGTCATCGGGAGTGATAGTCAACCTTACGAGGGCTATTGAGTGTTGATAGAGGATCATTCTCTCTTGGTGTCATGAGAGGAATATCCTATGTATTCATGCTCAAGCAAATTCATTGCCAAGGTCATTCGGATTGAGAGAAAAAGAGTTCTCCGAGAGAATTTGATTAAAGCGAGATTAGAATAGAAACTGTATGAACCTAACAGCACCATGCCCAGTATACGGTCTTTGGGATATTAGATGGATAAGGGAATATATATACATGGTAATTGAGGACCGATAGGTCCAAAGGATTTGATTCCCTTGTATCGTCTAGGGATTATGGCGTAGTAACCTAATATGTCCGTAGTCGATAAGTCGAGTGAATTATTATGAAGATAATAATTCACTGAGCCATAATGTCACGGACTTAGCTGGTTTTGCCTTAGTCGTGCGGCACCCTTGCGTGTCCGTCTGTAAAGGTCAACCTCCCCAAAGCCTCCTATGGTCCCTTAGGACCCATAAAAGAGAAAATGGGTTAGAGAAAATGCCTCACTCGGGATCCACAAGCAAACATTCCAGGAAACACTTCATAGACAATGCAAATTACAAACAGACTTTACAAGCTCTGAACAGTTGCACAATAAAAGGTCAAAATGGTCCATTACAGACCAAAAATCTCTCACAAGTGTCCACATGACACAACCTTTATTTACAAGCCTAAAGCTGCCACCAAACCCAACTAAAATGGGACTATTAAGCCTTCGATCGTCCCTCTACATACTGTGCAAAGCATGAACATATCAAAAGACATGGACATACATAAGCATTACATCAAACATCCTGTTTCGAAGTTTGTTCGTGACATTCTCCCCCGCTTATTCCTTCGACGTCCTCGCCCAAGCCTTTGTGAACACTGTAACTCCTCGTCTTTGCTGAGTCTTCAATCTTCTGCTCTAGCTGCAATGTACCTCTTGGCTCCCAGTTGCTCTCCGCTGCTGTTTTTGAGTAGTCGAACCTATGATCCGCCATGCTGCTTCAACTCACCAATGACTCTAACTCTGGTGTAGGGTTGGCTGAGTTGTGTTGATCCTTGTTGATTCCTGCGGATCCTCCAAATGAAGGAAAAGACCATCCTTACTATGCGCTAGTCTCTCAGATGCCTCATGCTGCTTGAACTAAGTGGATGCTTGTTGGAGCTTTAACGAGCATCACCTTGCAAACTTTCAAAGTTTTTGGTTCTTCCTCCACAAAATTTGCTAATAGACTCTTATTTCACTTAGTTATCACTTCCAAGTAGATTGGCATCACTTCCGCTTTTGATTGGCATTATGTTGGGAAATGAGGCGGATACTCTACTCTCAGTAGCACTGATCACCAATGGTGAGGATTTGACAACTATTATCTTCTAATATCTTCGAAGGGTCTTTGAACCTGTGCAGAGCTCCTTTGTTGGATAGATAAGAGAATTATGGTACTTAGTTTCGCCCATTCTCTTAAGGGTTGAGAAGGCAAAGGTTACTTGACTTTGCCCGCCTCCTCGAGGTTGTACTCCAAGCATCGAGCTGGTTACTGGCCTTCACCTGCTCTTTGCTCACACTTCTGAAGCACTTGAAGTATTTGTACTCCTTGCATTGAGTTAGTTACTGTGATTCACCTTCTCAATGCCATCGAACTTCTAGAATGCAGGAAGTTTTCACCATAACTTGGAGTAATTCTCTAATAGATTTGGTCGCCTCTAGGATTGTACCGTCTTCTCCATCAACCTTGCCGCCTACTCCACTGAGTAGCAAAGGTACAGCACGCATACTGCCTGCTTCGTTCCTTGGTCATGCACTCTTGCCTGACCCGAAGTCCTTCACTTTCGGTTATCTTGATGAGAAGCTCGTTGACACTGGTCTTACGAAGTTCCTTGGCCTCTGCCCTTCAGTCTTGTCTCGGTACTTGGAGTTTGCCTCTGCAGCTCCACCTCCTCGGTCCCATTCATGACCAAGTGCTCTCCCTCCATGAGAGCAAGGGATCAATGACTTTCACGGAAGTCCTGCCTCTGCGGTACCAGGGCATTGCCATGCCCATGACCCTACTATCCGTCGCCTCGCATCTGCATCCCTTTTCTTCATAATCAGTAGATATATCTCTGTGACACTCCTCCGAATCCATCTCTATTCTAATTGATGCTTGATTTTTGGTAGCTAAGTCCCTCTGGACTCGTTGTCGCTTCCTCGCCCCTTTTGACCCCTTGCTTCAACACCTCTGTGTTCTCCAAGCAGCTCACTTTGGTCGATGGAAAGATAGACTGCAACTCTCGTGCATGGCCTTTGCCATCACGTTGTAGGATTTGCACTGATTCTGTTCTCCTTAGCTTCCTTGGTAGCAACGTTCGCTTACTCGACCTTGTCCTCTGACTTGCCGGGCTCCCTTAAGCGAATATAGGCTCTGGAGCAGTCCAACTCTCTAGCTGCTTCAATCATACCTCTGCATGATCAAGTCCCTCCCATGGGACTCACTGGTACTTGCATTCGAACTTTTCCTTTGGTGGAACACAGCCATCATATGCTGATGACCAAGGCTTTCATCCGATGCAAAATTCGATACACGCCCGAAAGACCCGCCTCTACGGTACCATGGCCTTCACTCCTTGAATCCATAGCCCTTCTTGTCATCGTGTTGTTCACCAAAGTGGGGCTCCTAGTAGCTCCCGATCATACCTCCATATGATCTAGTCCCTCACGGGACTCATTCATGTGTATCGCATTGCCACGAAATGTTCCACCACAATCCGCTGCACCATGTCGCCTCCTGGTGACATCTCCATTGCATTCTGATCCTTGTGTAATGAACTCGAATTTTGATTCCTCCATGTGTGGCCTCTGCCAATACATCGCAGGGTCTCTTCCACCTTTGATTTTGTTCGCTCCTTTGGCAATCGACCTTCATCCACCCACTCTTGGGTCACACCTAGACGAAGCATCGCTCTAGGACAGTCCGTCGCCTAGTAGTTCCCAAAGTCCCATGACTTCGCTGCAATTAGTGCACCATTGTCTGGATCCTAGGCCTCTGCCCCTACCAGCACAATTTTCGCTGCGCATCGCTTCCTTCATGGCAACTTGAATGGCAACACTATAGTATATTCTTCAAGAGTACCCGCCTCCGCGTCCTCTTGCCCCGTGCCAAGGCATTCTAAACCTAACTTCGCCTCCGCAAATTGAGTCACCTTAGTTCCTCCATCAAATGCTTTTTCGAGATAAGGTGCATGTGCCCAGAAGCTCCCTTCATCTTTGGCACCATGCAAGATGAGTCTACTCCGTCAAAATGAGGGACCCATAGAACAACATGATCCTGCTCTTGCCTCTGCAAGAGTTCATGTCCTTGACCTCTGTCCAAGGAAAGCACTGTGCCTCCGCTCTATGTTCCATCTTTTATGCTGGCTCCCTTCATGCGGCTTGGGTACTTCGCCAAGTTACACCCAAGTTGCTCCGCTCCTCTTTTTTTTTTCGCATTTAGTTAATGGTAGCCCTCACGCCCACCATTCCACAGGTCAGCCCTCCCTTAAGTCTGATCTCCATATCGACTCCAAGTGTGCCTTTATTTGTGTTGCTTTGGGTCGCTCCCCTACTTGATCTCGCAATGCATCCACCAATACATTCTCTTGAGCGAGATCATGCGATGACTCCTCGCCGCTTGCTTAGTCCATTGAGCTTCGTGGAGTTGTTGTTTGTTGAGGTACTCCTCAATATGTGAGGTCCGTCCCACATGATTCTCCCTCTGGAGAGCTGGGACTTATCCCTCCTGGATAATTGTCCCATTGGAGCAACAACTCTCTTCATTTCAGAGACCACCATCCTTTGACTACTTCGATTTGCTAAACAAACTATGCATTGTTCTGCCTCCTACAAACGCACTTGCTAGATTGTGACTCCACATCAATATAGCCCCCGCTGCACCACTCAAGGCCTAGCAACATGTTGAACTCGTTGCACACTTCAGCCTCCGATGGATGTATCCTTCACATTCCGAAGAGAAAGTTTCAATGCTCCATGGCACCGAGTTTCGATAGCCTTGGGATGGCCGCGAACATTTCATCGTCCGCATACAAGCTTATGTATGAGTACCGAATTCTTTAAGTTAGCAATTCCCCTCACCTCTCTTTGCACAACTCTTTTGGTCGCTGAGCAACTCATTCCACCTTGTATGGTCTCATCATTTACCAAGCGCCTCGCTTACCTTGAGCACCATCAAGTATAGTTGTCAACATTGAGCCGTAGCTCAAACTCAACCATCCCAACCTTTGTGCGCTCCGCATTCTTCCAAGCTTGCCTATTCTCGTGGTGCCTCTTGCGTGAAGGGTTGGCCATTCCTCTGAATGCCAATCTCAGATGCCCGTGCCTCCGAGTGACTCCTTTTCCCTACATCTCCATGCCCGTTTTCCCCCAAAAGGTCGCGTATGTGCTGACTGCCCTCAACGCAGCCCCACTAGGTCCCCCACATTTGCATGCTAATTGTTTCTATGAGTGCTTGTCCCGCTCTGATACCATCTGTCACGGACTTAGCTGGTTTTGCCTAAGTCGTGCAGCACCCTTGCGTATTCGTCCGCAAAGGTCAGCCTCCCCGAAGCCTCTCATTGTCCCTTAGGACCAACAAAAGAGAGAACGGGTTAGAGAGAATGCCTCAATCGGGATCCACAAGCAAACATCTCTGAAAAACACTTCATAGACAATGCAAATTACAAACAGACTTTACAAGCTCTGAACAGTTGCACAACAAAGGGTTAAATGGTCCATTATAGATCGAAAATCTCTCGCACGTGTCCACATGACACAACCTTTATTTACAAGCCTAAAGAGGCCACCAACCCAACTAAAATGGGACTATTAAGCCTTCGGCCGTCCCTCTACATGCTGTACAAGGCATGAACATACCAAAAGACACGGACATACATAAGCATTACATCAAACATCCTGTTTAGAAGTTTGTCCGTGACATTCTCCCCCACTTATTCTTTCGACGTCCTCGTTGAAGCCTTTGTCGACACTGCAACTCCTCGCCTTTGCTGAGTCTTCAATCTTCTGCTCTAGCTACAATGCGCCTCTTGGCTCCCAACTGCTCCCCGCTGTTGTTTTTGAGTAGTCGAACCTTTTGATCCGCCATACTGCTTCAACTCACCAATGACTCTGACTCTGGTGTAGGGTTGGCTGAGTTGTGTTGATCCTTGTTGATTCCTGCAGATCCCCCAGATGAAGGAAAAGACCATCCTTACTGCACTAGTCTCTCAAATGCCTCATGCTGCTTGAACTGGATGGATGCTTGTTGGAGCTTTAACGAGCATCGTCTCGCAAACTTCTGAAGTTTTGGGTCCTTCCTCCATGAAATTTGCTCATTGACTCTTCTTTCACTTAGTTGTCACATCCAAGTAGGTTCGCATCACTTCCGCTTTCGATTTGAATTTCATTGGGAAATGAAGCGGACAATCTACTCTCAGTAACACTGATCACCGTTGGTGAGGATTTGACAACTATTGTCTTCTATTATCTTCGAAGGGTCTTTGAACATATACAGAGCTCCTCTACTGGATAGATAAGAGAATTGGGGTACTCGGTTTCGCCCATTCTCTTAAGAGTTGAGAAGGCAAAGGTTACTTGACTTCGCTCGCCTCCTCGAGGTTGTACTTCATGCATCAAGCTGGTTACTAGCCTTCGCCTGCTCTTTGCTCACACTTCTGAAGCACTTGAAGTGTTTGCACTCCTTGCGTTGAGTTAGTTACTGTGATTCACCTTCTCAATGCCATCGAACTTCTGGAATGCAGGAAGTTTTCACCCCAACTTGGAGTAATTCTCTCATAGGTTTGGTCGCCTCTGGGATTGTACCGTCTTCTCCATCAACCCTGTCGCCTACTCCACTGAGTAGCAAAGGTACAGCACCGCATACTACCTGCTTCGTTCCTTGGTTATGCACTCTTGCATGACCCGAAGTCCTTCACTTTCGGCTATCTTGATGAGAAGCTCATTGACACCGGTCTTACGAAGTTCTTCGTGTTGAATCTCGGATTTTGATGATGAAGTCAATTGTCATTTGTTGTCTAATCTATGTGTTGAGATAAGTGTGCAAGATTAACTACGATGAAAGATAGACAAGCAGCAGGAGTTGCGCCGGAGTCAAGTTCATGATCACGTTGGGAGTTCGAGAGTTCGACGGAAGTTCGGACGGTCGTCGGAGGTTCTGCGAGAACAGATCCGAGAAGTCCAGAAGCTTGCCAAGCGAAGCTCGTCGGAACTTGCCAAGTGGATCGTCGCAAAGTCCAGGAGTTTGCCGGAAGTCCGCAGGAGCATCACCGAGGGTTCATCGGATGATCGATGGAAGTTCGCCGGAAACTCGCCGGAAGGAGCGATTGACGCACCGAAGCAAAGCTGCAGAAGTTGTCTTAGATTTAATCGTAGTTAGCACGATGATTAAGTTGGAAAATGGGAGGTGATCCCATTGGCTTAATCTTGGGGCAATTGGGCCCCTGAAAGATTGAAATTGGGTCGAATGGAATGAACCATTCGGACCCTGATTGCACCAGGAGGTGCAACCGCCCAGGCCAGGAGGTGGCACCGCCTGGGCTAAGCCTCCCAGCGAGACTGGGCGGTGCAACCTCCCCAGCCGGGAGGTGGCACCGCCTGAGCTCAGTCTTCGAGCTAGACTGGGCGGTGCAACCTCCCTGGCAGAGAGGTGGCACCGCCTGAGCTCAGTCTTCGAGCTAGACTGGGCGGTGCAACCTCCCTGGCAGAGAGGTAGCACCGCCTGAGCTCAGTCTTCGAGCTAGACTGGGCGGTGCAACCTCCCTGGCAGAGAGGTAGCACCGCCTGAGCTCGGTCTTCGAGCTCTGCCAGGCGGTGCAACCTCTCCAGTCAAGAGGTGCAACCGCCTGATCCCGGAATTCCGGGATTTGATCGTTTTGAGCTCCAAATTTGAATTGGGTTGGGGCCTATAAATTCCCCATCCATTCAACACTGAAAAGATACAGACCTACACCGAAATCTTGATCTTTTCTGTGATTCTAAGAGCTCAAAAGTGATTGTAAAGCCTTTAAGTCTCCTCCTTCTGTTCTTCAAGTTTTCAGTTGTAAAGTGAGGAGAGAAAGGTCTGTAAAGGTTGTCTCCTGAGCCTGTCAAAAGGAGAGAAACTGTAAAAGGGCAGTTTGGCCTTCACCCATTGAAGGAAGGCCCCTAGTTGACGTCGGCAACCTCGTCGGTGGAGGAAGCCAAAAGTGGAGTAGGTCAGGACTGACCGAACCACTCTAAATCTCTGGTTTGCGTTTATCTTTGAGCACTTTATCTTTACTGCAAACCTCCTTCACTACTACTGCTCTCTGCGCTTTCACGAACAAGTTCCAAGTGCTGTTCTTCCGAATCTGCATTCAGACGTAAAGTCGTGTTTTAGTACATTACAGTTTACGTTTACGTTTTGATTCTGCAGAACTGTCCTCTGTGCTTTTGCAAACGAGTTTCTTTGCAGTTTACACTTACAATTTGATTCTATTTATAACTGCAAACTGTCTTCTGCAATTTTACGAACGAGTTTCAACATTTAGACGTAAAACTGCATTTAGACGTAAATCGGCTTTCCTCGCACAATCGTCAGATTTCAGTTTACGTTTACGTCTTGATTTCAACTGCATACTGCCCTCTGCGAATATACAAACGAGTTTCAAAGTTCAGACGTAAATCTGCGTCTAAGACGTAAATCTGCGTGTAAGACGTAAATCTGCGTTTAGACGTAAATCTGCGTTTAGACGCAAATCTGCGTTTAGACGTAAATCTGTTTTTTGCAGATTACCTTTTGAGTTGTACAACAACAGCACATTGTCTTTATACTTCTGCTCAATCTGTGCTTAGACGCAATCTGCGTTTAGACGCAATCTGCGCTTAGACGCAATCTGCGCTAAGACGCAAACTGCGCTTAGACGCAATCTGAGTTTAGACGCAATCTGCATTTAGACGCTAACTGCGTTTAGACGCTAACTGCGCTTAAACGTAAACTGCACTTAATCATAAGTAATCTTAGAATCGGTTTTTGCATCAAAATAGTCTTTGTCGAACGAACGCAGCCTTCGCTTTTTAATCGCTGAAAAATATCCGCTGCACTAATTCACCCCCCCCCCTCTTAGTGCTCTCGATCCTAACAATTGGTATCAGAGCCCGGTTAACTCTCAAAAGGATTAAAACCCAAGAGAGATGGCTTACGCCGGAAACCAAGAGGGCCATTCTATTACACGTCCACCCATGTTTAATGGGACGGACTACACCTACTGGAAGACCCGAATGAGGATCTTTCTTATTTCTATGGATTTTGAACTGTGGAATCTTGTCGAAAATGGTTTTTTAAAGTCTTCTCTTCCAATGATCGATTGGAATGATTTGGAGAAGAAGGCTTTCGCTCTAAATGCAAAGGCTATGAATGCCTTATTTTGTGCACTTGATAAAAACGAGTTTAACCGTGTTTCAACTTGTGAAACTGGATTCGATATTTGGCACACACTCGAAGTGACCCATGAGGGCACAAGTAGAGTAAAAGAGTCAAAAATCAATTTGCTGTTACACTCCTTCGAACTTTTTCGGATGAAACCGAGTGAAACCATTGGCGACATGTTTACCCGTTTCACGGATGTCGTCAACGGTCTAAAAGGACTCGGAAAGAGCTTTTCGGATTTTGAGCTTGTTAATAAGATACTAAGATCCCTTCCTAAGAGTTGGGATCCTAAAGTCACCGCTATTCAAGAGGCAAAAGATCTGCGAAATTTCCCTCTTGAAGAACTAATCGGGTCATTAATGACCTACGAAATGACTTGTAAAGCTCATGAAGAGCAAGAAGACATCCTTCCAAAGAACAGGAAGGATATGACACTCAAAACTTCAGAATGCCACTTGAGAGAAAACTCAAGTGATGAGGACTGTGATGATGACTTGGCACTTCTAACAAGAAAGTTTAAAAAGTTCTTTAAAAGAAACAAGTTTAAGAATGATGCAAAAAATAAACTTGAACCCAAAAAGAACCAAGTAATCTGCTATGAATGCAAAAAGCCGGGACACTACAAGAGTGACTGTCCCCAAGTCAAGAAAAGAACAACAAAGAAGAAGGCGCTCCAAGCAACATGGGATGATTCAAGCGCATCTGAGGAAGAGGAGTCCAACACCGAGCAAGTTGCTCATTACGCCTTAATGGCTATCGGAGAGGAGGTAACGGATTCATTAAATGCTGATTTATCTTTCGATGAATTATTAAATGCTTTCAATGACTTATTTGACGAATGCAAGAGTATAAGTAGAAAATATAAATTGCTGAAAAAGGTGCATGATAGTCTTACTTGTGAGTTTGATAAGTTAAAAGTCGAACATCATGATAGTTTAAATTCATGTATCAAATGTCATGATTTAGAAACTTTACAAAAAGAAAACCTGCTACTCAAGGATACCTTGAAGAAATTCGAGGTTGGTAGCAAGTCGTTGAACATGATCCTTGCAAACAAGGGTCACGTTCCAAAAAGGAGCGGAATTGGATTTGTGAGAAGTCCTCACCAAAATCCAACCTCCTTCATAAAAAGCTCCATCTTACATGTTCAACACCAAACCAAGTGCAACTTTTGTTGCAAATATGGACATAGGACACATTGTTGCCCATTCAAGAAAATAAGTCCAAACAAACTGATTTGGGTTCCTAAAGGAACCATGATAAACTCGATGCAACATGATAGAAAATGTAGATCTATTTATGAGGCACCCAAAAGCAAATGGGTACCTAAACATCATCCTTTCTTGTAGAAAACTAAACCATCGCAAGCTAGGAGCAAGAGATGGTACCTTGATAGTGGATGCTCAAGGCATATGACCGGAGATCCATCTCAATTCTCTAAGCTCACTAGCATAGACGAAGGATATGTCACCTTCGGAGACAACAACAAGGGTAAAATCATTGGCAAAGGAACCATAGGTAACAAATCCAACTTCTCTATTGAAGATGTTTTGCTAGTTGATGGTTTAAAACATAACCTCTTGAGCATTAGTCAATTATGTGATAAAGGATATATTATAAAATTTGAATCTAATGCTTGCATCATTGAAAAACCACACAAAAATATATCTATGATTGCATTGAAACAAAATAACGTATACACTATTGACATCAATGATTTGTGTAATGAAATGTGTTTTTCTGCCTTAAATGAGGATGCTTGGATATGGCATAGAAGATTAGGTCATGCTAGCATGAAACTGATCACTCAAATATCATCCAAAGAACTTGTAAGAGGAATTCCTCATATCAAGTTCATCAAGGACAATGTATGTGATGCCTGCCAATTAGGTAAACAAATTAAGAGCAGCTTCAAATCTAAAAATCAAATAAGCACCTCTAGGCCCTTACAATTGATCCATATGGACTTGTTCGGACCAATCTCCACATCGAGTCTAGGAGGTAGCAAATACGCCTTTGTCATTGTTGATGACTATAGCAGATATACATGGACCTACTTCTTAAGACAGAAAAATGAATGCTTTAAATGCTTTACCAAGTTTTGTAAACTTGTTCAAAATGAGAAGGGTTCTATGATTTCGTCAATTAGAAGTGATCATGGTGGAGAATTTCAAAACCATGACTTCCAAGAATTCTGTGAACTCAATGGATACAACCATAATTTCTCTACTCCAAGAAATCCTCAACAAAATGGGGTTGTAGAAAGAAAAAATCGAAATTTACAAGAAATGGCAAGAACCATGTTGAATGAACATAGCCTACCCAAATATCTTTGGGCCGAAGCCGTAAACACTGCATGTTATATTTTAAATAGAGTACTAGTAAGACCCTTACTCACCAAAACTCCTTATGAGTTATGGAATAACAAAAAACCCAATGTTTCATATTTTAAAGTCTTTGGGTGTAAGTGTTTTATCTTAAATGAAAAGGATAACTTAGGAAAATTTGATGCTAAATCCGATGAAGGAATCTTTCTTGGTTATTCTTCGGTTTCTAAAGCTTTTCGTATCTTCAATAAAAGAACTTTAATTATTGAAGAATCCATTCATGTTGTTTTTAATGAGATTTCCGAAACTAAGAAAAATGATCTTGATGATGATGTTAATTTTGATTCCTTAAATTTAAATGAAACCCCTTCTCCAACTAGCAACTTGGATGCATCCACTTCCGAAACATCCTTACCCAAGGATTGGAAGTATGTAGATGCTCATCCTAAGGAGCTAATATTAGGAGACACATCAAAGGGGGTTCAAACACGATCTTCTTTTAAAAATTTTTGTGCCAACGCCGCCTTTCTCTCCCAAATTGAACCCAAATGTGTTGATGAAGCCATGAAAGATGATTCATGGATTATCGCAATGCAAGATGAATTGAATCAATTTGAGAGAAATGAGGTGTGGACGCTTGTTCCTAGGCCAAATGACCATTTAGTTATTGGTACTAAATGGGTCTTTAGAAACAAGCAAGATGAAAATGGTATCGTGGTTAGAAACAAGGCTAGATTAGTGGCCAAAGGTTTCAACCAAGAAGAAGGTATCGATTACGAAGAAACCTTCGCACCTGTGGCTCGATTGGAAGCCATAAGGATGCTCCTTGCCTACGCTAGTTGTAATAATTTTAAGTTATTTCAAATGGATGTTAAAAGCGCTTTTCTAAATGGTTTTATTTCTGAAGAAGTTTATGTTGAACAACCTCCTGGATTTGAAAATAATAGCCTCCCTAATCATGTGTTTAGATTAACTAAAGCTCTCTATGGTTTAAAACAAGCCCCAAGGGCTTGGTATGAGAGACTTAGTTCTTTTCTCATTGAAAATAATTTCATAAAAGGCAAGGTTGATACTACATTGTTTATCAAGAATTTTGAAAATAATTTTCTCATTGTTCAGATTTATGTTGATGATATCATCTTTGGCTCTACAAATGAATCTCTGTGTGAATCTTTTGCTAAAACTATGAGTCTTGAATTCGAAATGAGCTTAATGGGAGAATTAACATTCTTCTTAGGCTTACAAATCAAACAACTAAGCAATGGCATCTTTATTAGTCAAACTAAATATGCCATGAATTTATTAAAAAGGTTTAATATGAATAACTCAAAGGCTAGTAACACTCCTATGAGCACCTCCACTAAGTTAGAAACTGATGAAAGTGGAGAAAGCTTTGATCAAAAAACTTATAGGGGTATGATAGGAAGTTTACTTTACCTCACTGCAACCAGACCAGACATCATGTTCAGTGTAGGACTTTGTGCTAGATTTCAATCAAACCCTAAGATATCTCATCTCAAAGCAGTTAAAAGAATATTTAGATATCTTAATGGTACCACAAATCTAGGATTATGGTACCCAAAATCAGAGAATTTTGAGTTAATTGCTTATGCTGATGCTGACTTTGCTGGCTGTAGATTAGATAGAAAAAGCACATCAGGATCATGTCAATTTTTAGGACATGCCCTTGTTTCCTGGTCATCAAAGAAACAAAACTCGGTTGCACTATCAACAACCGAAGCTGAATATATTGCAGCAAGTGCATGCTGTGCACAAGTTGTATGGATGAAAAATACCTTAGAAGATTATAAAGTTCATCTCAAAAATATTCCAATTAAATGTGATAACACAAGTGCAATATGCTTAACCAAGAATCCTATACAACACTCAAGAACAAAACATATTGATATCAGACATCACTTTATACGAGATCATGTCACCAATCATGACGTAACCATAGAGTTCATTGATACTAAATATCAACTAGCTGACATTTTTACAAAACCTCTAAGTGAAAAACAATTTGACTTCATTAGAAGAGAATTAGGAATGTTGATATGTCCGAATACTTAAATTTGTTAAAATTATTTTTCGGACTATATTGTATGATCAAATCACTTGATTGCCATGTCTCTATGATTATATGCAACAAAATCTTCTCCGAATGCATCTTATTTTTCGAATGCTATGAACCAGATTTTTCGAATGCATCAGATACACTTTCATGAAAAATAAGTATCTGAAATAGATTTGATGAAGTGATTCATGTGTATGTATTCCATCCTGCAAAATCTTTACATGGACAATGGATTATAACACAAAGGGGAAGAAGTATTTAGAGCAATCTATGTGAAATTCCTCTATAAGCTTGCTTTGATTAATTTCCTGGTATCATGATTATTATGCTTTTTGTTGATGACAAAGGGGGAGATATATATATATGAATTGATAAACACTGCCATACTATAAGTGATGCTATAAACACTGCTATGATTATGCCATCCTTGCATCACCAAGAGATACAAAAACATGTGCTAAAGTTTGCATTATGCCCTGAGTTGATATGTTATCATGTGAAGAAAATGCAAAAACTTACTAGTATATTTCAAATGTATGCATCATGTAATAGTGCTTCACAGCTTTATATGATAATGTTCATACTACATGATGAATGGTTACAAACACAATCATACAAATCTGATGATGTATGTCAAGCCCTGACATCATCTTTGAAGAGATACATCATGATGAGTATCATGATGGGAGTATTGATAAGTTTAACTGATCTAACTTATCAATACGTCACTTGAATTCTTAGGTCTTGAATTCAAGGTTGACTTATCTCAACTATGGCATATAGACAGGGGGAGTTAAGGATAACTCCATTATCAATTGATTGTCATCATCAAAAAGGGGGAGATTGTTGAATCTCGGATTTTGATGATGAAGTCAATTGTCATTTGTTGTCTAATCTATGTGTTGAGATAAGTGTGCAGGATTAACTACGATGAAAGATAGACAAGCAGCAGGAGTTGCGCCGGAGTCAAGTTCATGATCACGTTGGGAGTTCGAGAGTTCGACGGAAGTTCGGACGGTCGTTGGAGGTTCTGCGAGAACAGATCCGAGAAGTCCAGAAGCTTGCCAAGCGAAGCTCGTCGGAACTTGCCAAGTGGATCGTCGCAAAGTCCAGGAGTTTGCCGGAAGTCCGCAGGAGCATCACCGAGGGTTCATCGGATGATCGATGGAAGTTCGCCGGAAACTCGCCGGAAGGAGCGATTGACGCACCGAAGCAAAGCTGCAGAAGTTGTCTTAGATTTAATCGTAGTTAGCACGATGATTAAGTTGGAAAATGGGAGGTGATCCCATTGGCTTAATCTTGGGGCAATTGGGCCCCTGAAAGATTGAAATTGGGTCGAATGGAATGAACCATTCGGACCCTGATTGCACCAGGAGGTGCAACCGCCCAGGCCAGGAGGTGGCACCGCCTGGGCTAAGCCTCCCAGCGAGACTGGGCGGTGCAACCTCCCCAGCCGGGAGGTGGCACCGCCTGAGCTCAGTCTTCGAGCTAGACTGGGCGGTGCAACCTCCCTGGCAGAGAGGTGGCACCGCCTGAGCTCAGTCTTCGAGCTAGACTGGGCGGTGCAACCTCCCTGGCAGAGAGGTAGCACCGCCTGAGCTCAGTCTTCGAGCTAGACTGGGCGGTGCAACCTCCCTGGCAGAGAGGTAGCACCGCCTGAGCTCGGTCTTCGAGCTCTGCCAGGCGGTGCAACCTCTCCAGTCAAGAGGTGCAACCGCCTGATCCCGGAATTCCGGGATTTGATCGTTTTGAGCTCCAAATTTGAATTGGGTTGGGGCCTATAAATTCCCCATCCATTCAACACTGAAAAGATACAGACCTACACCGAAATCTTGATCTTTTCTGTGATTCTAAGAGCTCAAAAGTGATTGTAAAGCCTTTAAGTCTCCTCCTTCTGTTCTTCAAGTTTTCAGTTGTAAAGTGAGGAGAGAAAGGTCTGTAAAGGTTGTCTCCTGAGCCTGTCAAAAGGAGAGAAACTGTAAAAGGGCAGTTTGGCCTTCACCCATTGAAGGAAGGCCCCTAGTTGACGTCGGCAACCTCGTCGGTGGAGGAAGCCAAAAGTGGAGTAGGTCAGGACTGACCGAACCACTCTAAATCTCTGGTTTGCGTTTATCTTTGAGCACTTTATCTTTACTGCAAACCTCCTTCACTACTACTGCTCTCTGCGCTTTCACGAACAAGTTCCAAGTGCTGTTCTTCCGAATCTGCATTCAGACGTAAAGTCGTGTTTTAGTACATTACAGTTTACGTTTACGTTTTGATTCTGCAGAACTGTCCTCTGTGCTTTTGCAAACGAGTTTCTTTGCAGTTTACACTTACAATTTGATTCTATTTATAACTGCAAACTGTCTTCTGCAATTTTACGAACGAGTTTCAACATTTAGACGTAAAACTGCATTTAGACGTAAATCGGCTTTCCTCGCACAATCGTCAGATTTCAGTTTACGTTTACGTCTTGATTTCAACTGCATACTGCCCTCTGCGAATATACAAACGAGTTTCAAAGTTCAGACGTAAATCTGCGTCTAAGACGTAAATCTGCGTGTAAGACGTAAATCTGCGTTTAGACGTAAATCTGCGTTTAGACGCAAATCTGCGTTTAGACGTAAATCTGTTTTTTGCAGATTACCTTTTGAGCTGTACAACAATAGCACATTGTCTTTATACTTCTGCTCAATCTGTGCTTAGACGCAATCTGCGTTTAGACGCAATCTGCGCTTAGACGCAATCTGCGCTAAGACGCAAACTGCGCTTAGACGCAATCTGAGTTTAGACGCAATCTGCATTTAGACGCTAACTGCGTTTAGACGCTAACTGCGCTTAAACGTAAACTGCACTTAATCATAAGTAATCTTAGAATCGGTTTTTGCATCAAAATAGTCTTTGTCGAACGAACGCAGCCTTCGCTTTTTAATCGCTGAAAAATATCCGCTGCACTAATTCACCCCCCCCCCTCTTAGTGCTCTCGATCCTAACAATTGGTATCAGAGCCCGGTTAACTCTCAAAAGGATTAAAACCCAAGAGAGATGGCTTACGCCGGAAACCAAGAGGGCCATTCTATTACACGTCCACCCATGTTTAATGGGACGGACTACACCTACTGGAAGACCCGAATGAGGATCTTTCTTATTTCTATGGATTTTGAACTGTGGAATCTTGTCGAAAATGGTTTTTTAAAGTCTTCTCTTCCAATGATCGATTGGAATGATTTGGAGAAGAAGGCTTTCGCTCTAAATGCAAAGGCTATGAATGCCTTATTTTGTGCACTTGATAAAAACGAGTTTAACCGTGTTTCAACTTGTGAAACTGGATTCGATATTTGGCACACACTCGAAGTGACCCATGAGGGCACAAGTAGAGTAAAAGAGTCAAAAATCAATTTGCTGTTACACTCCTTCGAACTTTTTCGGATGAAACCGAGTGAAACCATTGGCGACATGTTTACCCGTTTCACGGATGTCGTCAACGGTCTAAAAGGACTCGGAAAGAGCTTTTCGGATTTTGAGCTTGTTAATAAGATACTAAGATCCCTTCCTAAGAATTGGGATCCTAAAGTCACCGCTATTCAAGAGGCAAAAGATCTGCGAAATTTCCCTCTTGAAGAACTAATCGGGTCATTAATGACCTACGAAATGACTTGTAAAGCTCATGAAGAGCAAGAAGACATCCTTCCAAAGAACAGGAAGGATATGACACTCAAAACTTCAGAATGCCACTTGAGAGAAAACTCAAGTGATGAGGACTGTGATGATGACTTGGCACTTCTAACAAGAAAGTTTAAAAAGTTCTTTAAAAGAAACAAGTTTAAGAATGATGCAAAAAATAAACTTGAACCCAAAAAGAACCAAGTAATCTGCTATGAATGCAAAAAGCCGGGACACTACAAGAGTGACTGTCCCCAAGTCAAGAAAAGAACAACAAAGAAGAAGGCGCTCCAAGCAACATGGGATGATTCAAGCGCATCTGAGGAAGAGGAGTCCAACACCGAGCAAGTTGCTCATTACGCCTTAATGGCTATCGGAGAGGAGGTAACGGATTCATTAAATGCTGATTTATCTTTCGATGAATTATTAAATGCTTTCAATGACTTATTTGACGAATGCAAGAGTATAAGTAGAAAATATAAATTGCTGAAAAAGGTGCATGATAGTCTTACTTGTGAGTTTGATAAGTTAAAAGTCGAACATCATGATAGTTTAAATTCATGTATCAAATGTCATGATTTAGAAACTTTACAAAAAGAAAACCTGCTACTCAAGGATACCTTGAAGAAATTCGAGGTTGGTAGCAAGTCGTTGAACATGATCCTTGCAAACAAGGGTCACGTTCCAAAAAGGAGCGGAATTGGATTTGTGAGAAGTCCTCACCAAAATCCAACCTCCTTCATAAAAAGCTCCATCTTACATGTTCAACACCAAACCAAGTGCAACTTTTGTTGCAAATATGGACATAGGACACATTGTTGCCCATTCAAGAAAATAAGTCCAAACAAACTGATTTGGGTTCCTAAAGGAACCATGATAAACTCGATGCAACATGATAGAAAATGTAGATCTATTTATGAGGCACCCAAAAGCAAATGGGTACCTAAACATCATCCTTTCTTGTAGAAAACTAAACCATCGCAAGCTAGGAGCAAGAGATGGTACCTTGATAGTGGATGCTCAAGGCATATGACCGGAGATCCATCTCAATTCTCTAAGCTCACTAGCATAGACGAAGGATATGTCACCTTCGGAGACAACAACAAGGGTAAAATCATTGGCAAAGGAACCATAGGTAACAAATCCAACTTCTCTATTGAAGATGTTTTGCTAGTTGATGGTTTAAAACATAACCTCTTGAGCATTAGTCAATTATGTGATAAAGGATATATTATAAAATTTGAATCTAATGCTTGCATCATTGAAAAACCACACAAAAATATATCTATGATTGCATTGAAACAAAATAACGTATACACTATTGACATCAATGATTTGTGTAATGAAATGTGTTTTTCTGCCTTAAATGAGGATGCTTGGATATGGCATAGAAGATTAGGTCATGCTAGCATGAAACTGATCACTCAAATATCATCCAAAGAACTTGTAAGAGGAATTCCTCATATCAAGTTCATCAAGGACAATGTATGTGATGCCTGCCAATTAGGTAAACAAATTAAGAGCAGCTTCAAATCTAAAAATCAAATAAGCACCTCTAGGCCCTTACAATTGATCCATATGGACTTGTTCGGACCAATCTCCACATCGAGTCTAGGAGGTAGCAAATACGCCTTTGTCATTGTTGATGACTATAGCAGATATACATGGACCTACTTCTTAAGACAGAAAAATGAATGCTTTAAATGCTTTACCAAGTTTTGTAAACTTGTTCAAAATGAGAAGGGTTCTATGATTTCGTCAATTAGAAGTGATCATGGTGGAGAATTTCAAAACCATGACTTCCAAGAATTCTGTGAACTCAATGGATACAACCATAATTTCTCTACTCCAAGAAATCCTCAACAAAATGGGGTTGTAGAAAGAAAAAATCGAAATTTACAAGAAATGGCAAGAACCATGTTGAATGAACATAGCCTACCCAAATATCTTTGGGCCGAAGCCGTAAACACTGCATGTTATATTTTAAATAGAGTACTAGTAAGACCCTTACTCACCAAAACTCCTTATGAGTTATGGAATAACAAAAAACCCAATGTTTCATATTTTAAAGTCTTTGGGTGTAAGTGTTTTATCTTAAATGAAAAGGATAACTTAGGAAAATTTGATGCTAAATCCGATGAAGGAATCTTTCTTGGTTATTCTTCGGTTTCTAAAGCTTTTCGTATCTTCAATAAAAGAACTTTAATTATTGAAGAATCCATTCATGTTGTTTTTAATGAGATTTCCGAAACTAAGAAAAATGATCTTGATGATGATGTTAATTTTGATTCCTTAAATTTAAATGAAACCCCTTCTCCAACTAGCAACTTGGATGCATCCACTTCCGAAACATCCTTACCCAAGGATTGGAAGTATGTAGATGCTCATCCTAAGGAGCTAATATTAGGAGACACATCAAAGGGGGTTCAAACACGATCTTCTTTTAAAAATTTTTGTGCCAACGCCGCCTTTCTCTCCCAAATTGAACCCAAATGTGTTGATGAAGCCATGAAAGATGATTCATGGATTATCGCAATGCAAGATGAATTGAATCAATTTGAGAGAAATGAGGTGTGGACGCTTGTTCCTAGGCCAAATGACCATTTAGTTATTGGTACTAAATGGGTCTTTAGAAACAAGCAAGATGAAAATGGTATCGTGGTTAGAAACAAGGCTAGATTAGTGGCCAAAGGTTTCAACCAAGAAGAAGGTATCGATTACGAAGAAACCTTCGCACCTGTGGCTCGATTGGAAGCCATAAGGATGCTCCTTGCCTACGCTAGTTGTAATAATTTTAAGTTATTTCAAATGGATGTTAAAAGCGCTTTTCTAAATGGTTTTATTTCTGAAGAAGTTTATGTTGAACAACCTCCTGGATTTGAAAATAATAGCCTCCCTAATCATGTGTTTAGATTAACTAAAGCTCTCTATGGTTTAAAACAAGCCCCAAGGGCTTGGTATGAGAGACTTAGTTCTTTTCTCATTGAAAATAATTTCATAAAAGGCAAGGTTGATACTACATTGTTTATCAAGAATTTTGAAAATAATTTTCTCATTGTTCAGATTTATGTTGATGATATCATCTTTGGCTCTACAAATGAATCTCTGTGTGAATCTTTTGCTAAAACTATGAGTCTTGAATTCGAAATGAGCTTAATGGGAGAATTAACATTCTTCTTAGGCTTACAAATCAAACAACTAAGCAATGGCATCTTTATTAGTCAAACTAAATATGCCATGAATTTATTAAAAAGGTTTAATATGAATAACTCAAAGGCTAGTAACACTCCTATGAGCACCTCCACTAAGTTAGAAACTGATGAAAGTGGAGAAAGCTTTGATCAAAAAACTTATAGGGGTATGATAGGAAGTTTACTTTACCTCACTGCAACCAGACCAGACATCATGTTCAGTGTAGGACTTTGTGCTAGATTTCAATCAAACCCTAAGATATCTCATCTCAAAGCAGTTAAAAGAATATTTAGATATCTTAATGGTACCACAAATCTAGGATTATGGTACCCAAAATCAGAGAATTTTGAGTTAATTGCTTATGCTGATGCTGACTTTGCTGGCTGTAGATTAGATAGAAAAAGCACATCAGGATCATGTCAATTTTTAGGACATGCCCTTGTTTCCTGGTCATCAAAGAAACAAAACTCGGTTGCACTATCAACAACCGAAGCTGAATATATTGCAGCAAGTGCATGCTGTGCACAAGTTGTATGGATGAAAAATACCTTAGAAGATTATAAAGTTCATCTCAAAAATATTCCAATTAAATGTGATAACACAAGTGCAATATGCTTAACCAAGAATCCTATACAACACTCAAGAACAAAACATATTGATATCAGACATCACTTTATACGAGATCATGTCACCAATCATGACGTAACCATAGAGTTCATTGATACTAAATATCAACTAGCTGACATTTTTACAAAACCTCTAAGTGAAAAACAATTTGACTTCATTAGAAGAGAATTAGGAATGTTGATATGTCCGAATACTTAAATTTGTTAAAATTATTTTTCGGACTATATTGTATGATCAAATCACTTGATTGCCATGTCTCTATGATTATATGCAACAAAATCTTCTCCGAATGCATCTTATTTTTCGAATGCTATGAACCAGATTTTTCGAATGCATCAGATACACTTTCATGAAAAATAAGTATCTGAAATAGATTTGATGAAGTGATTCATGTGTATGTATTCCATCCTGCAAAATCTTTACATGGACAATGGATTATAACACAAAGGGGAAAAAGTATTTAGAGCAATCTATGTGAAATTCCTCTATAAGCTTGCTTTGATTAATTTCCTGGTATCATGATTATTATGCTTTTTGTTGATGACAAAGGGGGAGATATATATATATGAATTGATAAACACTGCCATACTATAAGTGATGCTATAAACACTGCTATGATTATGCCATCCTTGCATCACCAAGAGATACAAAAACATGTGCTAAAGTTTGCATTATGCCCTGAGTTGATATGTTATCATGTGAAGAAAATGCAAAAACTTACTAGTATATTTCAAATGTATGCATCATGTAATAGTGCTTCACAGCTTTATATGATAATGTTCATACTACATGATGAATGGTTACAAACACAATCATACAAATCTGATGATGTATGTCAAGCCCTGACATCATCTTTGAAGAGATACATCATGATGAGTATCATGATGGGAGTATTGATAAGTTTAACTGATCTAACTTATCAATACGTCACTTGAATTCTTAGGTCTTGAATTCAAGGTTGACTTATCTCAACTATGGCATATAGACAGGGGGAGTTAAGGATAACTCCATTATCAATTGATTGTCATCATCAAAAAGGGGGAGATTGTTGAATCTCGGATTTTGATGATGAAGTCAATTGTCATTTGTTGTCTAATCTATGTGTTGAGATAAGTGTGCAGGATTAACTACGATGAAAGATAGACAAGCAGCAGGAGTTGCGCCGGAGTCAAGTTCATGATCACGTTGGGAGTTCGAGAGTTCGACGGAAGTTCGGACGGTCGTTGGAGGTTCTGCGAGAACAGATCCGAGAAGTCCAGAAGCTTGCCAAGCGAAGCTCGTCGGAACTTGCCAAGTGGATCGTCGCAAAGTCCAGGAGTTTGCCGGAAGTCCGCAGGAGCATCACCGAGGGTTCATCGGATGATCGATGGAAGTTCGCCGGAAACTCGCCGGAAGGAGCGATTGACGCACCGAAGCAAAGCTGCAGAAGTTGTCTTAGATTTAATCGTAGTTAGCACGATGATTAAGTTGGAAAATGGGAGGTGATCCCATTGGCTTAATCTTGGGGCAATTGGGCCCCTGAAAGATTGAAATTGGGTCGAATGGAATGAACCATTCGGACCCTGATTGCACCAGGAGGTGCAACCGCCCAGGCCAGGAGGTGGCACCGCCTGGGCTAAGCCTCCCAGCGAGACTGGGCGGTGCAACCTCCCCAGCCGGGAGGTGGCACCGCCTGAGCTCAGTCTTCGAGCTAGACTGGGCGGTGCAACCTCCCTGGCAGAGAGGTGGCACCGCCTGAGCTCAGTCTTCGAGCTAGACTGGGCGGTGCAACCTCCCTGGCAGAGAGGTAGCACCGCCTGAGCTCAGTCTTCGAGCTAGACTGGGCGGTGCAACCTCCCTGGCAGAGAGGTAGCACCGCCTGAGCTCGGTCTTCGAGCTCTGCCAGGCGGTGCAACCTCTCCAGTCAAGAGGTGCAACCGCCTGATCCCGGAATTCCGGGATTTGATCGTTTTGAGCTCCAAATTTGAATTGGGTTGGGGCCTATAAATTCCCCATCCATTCAACACTGAAAAGATACAGACCTACACCGAAATCTTGATCTTTTCTGTGATTCTAAGAGCTCAAAAGTGATTGTAAAGCCTTTAAGTCTCCTCCTTCTGTTCTTCAAGTTTTCAGTTGTAAAGTGAGGAGAGAAAGGTCTGTAAAGGTTGTCTCCTGAGCCTGTCAAAAGGAGAGAAACTGTAAAAGGGCAGTTTGGCCTTCACCCATTGAAGGAAGGCCCCTAGTTGACGTCGGCAACCTCGTCGGTGGAGGAAGCCAAAAGTGGAGTAGGTCAGGACTGACCGAACCACTCTAAATCTCTGGTTTGCGTTTATCTTTGAGCACTTTATCTTTACTGCAAACCTCCTTCACTACTACTGCTCTCTGCGCTTTCACGAACAAGTTCCAAGTGTTGTTCTTCCGAATCTGCATTCAGACGTAAAGTCGTGTTTTAGTACATTACAGTTTACGTTTACGTTTTGATTCTGCAGAACTGTCCTCTGTGCTTTTGCAAACGAGTTTCTTTGCAGTTTACACTTACAATTTGATTCTATTTATAACTGCAAACTGTCTTCTGCAATTTTACGAACGAGTTTCAACATTTAGACGTAAAACTGCATTTAGACGTAAATCGGCTTTCCTCGCACAATCGTCAGATTTCAGTTTACGTTTACGTCTTGATTTCAACTGCATACTGCCCTCTGCGAATATACAAACGAGTTTCAAAGTTCAGACGTAAATCTGCGTCTAAGACGTAAATCTGCGTGTAAGACGTAAATCTGCGTTTAGACGTAAATCTGCGTTTAGACGCAAATCTGCGTTTAGACGTAAATCTGTTTTTTGCAGATTACCTTTTGAGCTGTACAACAACAGCACATTGTCTTTATACTTCTGCTCAATCTGTGCTTAGACGCAATCTGCGTTTAGACGCAATCTGCGCTAAGACGCAAACTGCGCTTAGACGCAATCTGAGTTTAGACGCAATCTGCATTTAGACGCTAACTGCGTTTAGACGCTAACTGCGCTTAAACGTAAACTGCACTTAATCATAAGTAATCTTAGAATCGGTTTTTGCATCAAAATAGTCTTTGTCGAACGAACGCAGCCTTCGCTTTTTAATCGCTGAAAAATATCCGCTGCACTAATTCACCCCCCCCCCCTCTTAGTGCTCTCGATCCTAACACTTCGGCCTCTGCCCTTCAGCCTTGTCTCGGTACTTAGAGATTGCCTCTGCATTCTCCACCTCCTCAGCCCCTTTCATGACCAAGCGCTCTCCCTCCATGAGAGCAAGGGATCAATGACTTTCACGGAAGTCCCGCCTCTGCGGTATCATGGCGCTGCCATGCCCATGGCCCTACTATCCGTCGCCTCACATCTGCATCCATTTTCTTCACAATCAGTAGATATGTCTCTGTGGCACTCCTCCGAGTCCACCTCCATTCTAACTGATTCTTGATTTTGGGTAGCTAAGTCCCTCTGGACTCGTCATTGCTTCCTCGCCCCTTTCGACCCCCCCCTGCTTCAACACCTCTGTGTTCTCCAAGCAGTCCGTTTGGTCGATGGAAAGACAGACTGTAAATCCCATGCATGGCCTCTGCCATCGCATTATAGGGTTTGCACCGATTCTGTTCTCCTTAGCTTCCTTGGCAGCAACGTTCGCTTACTCGACCTAGTCCTTTGACTTGCTGAGCCCCCTTAAGCGAATATGAGCTCTGGAGCAGTCCAACTCTCCAACTACTTCAATCATACCTCTGCATGATCAAGTCCCTCCCATGGGACTCACTGGTACTTGCATTCGAACTTTTCCCTTGGTGGAACACAGCCCCCATATGCTGATGACCAAGGCTTTCATCTGATGCAAAATTCGATGCACGCACGGAAGACACGCCTTTGTGGTACCATGGCCTTCACTCCTTGAATCCATAGCCCTTCTTGTCGACATGTTGTTCACCGAAGTGAGCTTCCAATAGCTCCCGATCATACATCCATATGATCTAGTCCCTCATAGGACTATGTCGTGTGTATCGCATTGCCATGAACTATTCCACCACGATCCGCTGCACCATGTCGCCTCCTGGTGACATCTCTTTTGCATTCTGATCCTTGTGGGATGAACTCGAATTGTGAACCCTCCATGTGTGGCCTCTGCCAATACATCACAGGGTCTCTTCCACCTTCGATTTTGTTCGCTCCTTTGGTAATCGACCTTTATCCACCCACTCTTGGGTCACACCTAGATGAAGCACCACTCTAGGACAGTCCGTCTCCTAGTAGCTCCCGAAGTCCACTGACTTCACTGTAATATTTGCACCATTGTCTGGGTCTTGGGTCTCTGCCCCTACCAGCACAACCTCCGCTGCGCACCGCTTCCTTCATGACAACTTGAATGGCATCACTGTGGCATATTCTTCAAGAGTACCCACCTCTGAGTCCTCTTGCCCTATGCTAAGGCCTTCTGAACCCAATTTCGCCTCCGCAAATTGAGTCGCCTTAGTTCCTCCATCAAATGCTTCTCTGAGATAAGGTGCATGTGCCCAGAAGCTCCTTTCGTCTTTGGCACCATGCAAGATGAGTCCACTCCGTCAAAATGAAGGACCCATGGAACAACATGATTCTACTCTTGCCTCTACAAGAGTTCATGTCCTTGACCTTTGTCTAAGGAAAGCACTGTGCCTCTGCTCCATGTTCCAACTTCTATGCTGGCTCCCTTCAAGCGGCTTGGGTACTTCGCCAAGTTACACCCAAGTTGCTCCGCTCCTTGTTGTTGCATTGAGTCGATGGTGGCCCTCGCGCCCACCATTCCACGGGTCAGCCCTCCCTTGAGTCCGATCTCCACATCGACTCCAAGTGTGCCTTTATTTAAGTTGCTTTGGGTCGCTCCCCCACTTGATCTCGCAATGCATCCACCAATGCATTCTCTCAAGCGAGATCATGCGACGACTCCTCGCCGCTTGCTCAGTCCATTGAGCTTCATGGAGTCGTTTGTTGAGGTACTCCTCCTCAACATGTGAGGTCCGTCCCATATGATTCTCCCTCTGGAGAGCCGGGAGTTATCCCTCCTGGATAACTGTCCCATTGGAGCAACATCTCTCTTCGTTTCGGAGACCACCATCCCCTTGGACTACTCCGATCTGCTGAACAAACTGTGCATTGTTCTGTCTCCTGCAAACGCACTTACTAGATTGCGACTCCATGTCAATACAACCCCCGCTGCACCACTCAAGGCCTAGCAACATGCTGAACTCGTTGCACACTTCAGCCTCCTATGGACGTATCCTTCACATGTCGAAGAGAAAGTTTCAATGCTCCATGGCGCCGAGTTTCGGTCGCCTTGGGATGGCCATGAACATTCCATCGTCCGCATACAAGCCCATGCATGAGTATCAAATTCTTCGAGTTAGCAATTCCCCTCACCTCTGTGAGCTTTGCATAACTTTTTTGGTCGTTGAGCAACTCATTCCACCTTGCATGGTCTCATCCTTTACCAAGCGCCTCGCTTTGCTTGAGCACCATCAAGTATAGTTGTCAACGTTGAGTCGTAGCTCAAACTCAGCCATCCCAACCTTTGTGCGCTCCATATTCTTCCAAGCTTGCCTGTTCTCGTGGTGCCTCTTGCGCGAAGGGTTGGCCATTCCTCTGAATGTCAATGTCAGATGCCCGCTCCTCCGAGCGACTCCTTTTCCCTACATCTCCCTGCCCGTTTTCCCCCAAACGGCCGCGCGTGTGCTGACTACCCTCAACACAGTCCCGCTAGGTCCCCCACATTTGCATGCTAATTGTTTCTATGAGTGCTTGTCCCACTCTGATACCATATGTCACGGACTTAGCTAGTTTTGCCTAAGTCGTGCGGCACCCTTGCGTGTCCGTCCGCAAAGGTCAGCCTCCTCGAAGCCTCCCATTGTCCCTTAGGACCAACAAAAGAGAGAACGGGTTAGAGAGAACGCCTCAATCGGGATCCACAAGCAAACATCTCCGAAAAACACTTCATAGACAATGCAAATTACAAACAGACTTTACAAGTTCTGAACAGTTGCACAACAAAGGGTAAAATGATCCATTACAGATCGAAAATCTCTCGCACGTGTCCACATGACACAACCTTTATTTACAAGCCTAAAGAGGCCACCAACCCAACTAAAATGAGACTATTAAGCCTTCGACCGTCCCTCTAAATGCTGTACAAGATATGAACATACCAAAAGACACGGATATACATAAGTATTACATCAAACATCCTGTTTAGAAGTTTATCCGTGACAGTAGGGTGGAGGCTCATAGTCCAGTTTCGATGTTGTAGGGCTGAGGAAGCATATGATAGTGTAGTGCCAAGGAGGCTTGCGATTGAGTTTAATTGGGTTCGATGGTGTGTTTGAGCCAACTATTCCAAAAAGATCGAACCCAAACTCCAATTTCTCGATCACATGCCTAAGCTGCTAAGTGCCTGGGTTCAAAGGTGTCACCCTAGTCTATTATGAGAAAAGAATTTAAATTTAGAAGTAATAATTTAAATTTATCTGAGTTACCTAAATAAAAACCAATACATATAAAAAGAGGAAGGAATAAGCAAATTAGAAAAAGTTTGAAGGAGATAAGAGACGAGTTCTCCGGGAAGGAGAGATTAATATCCAAGAGATAATTTTGCATCCTGTACCAACTTTGCTCCCCTCGCTATCACAGCGGCAATTATGTAGCCCCTAATCATGTAGGTATTTGATGAGCATGCATTAATTACGATGGGGAATGCCACCCAAAAGTGGAGGGTGGCAGGTCGCAATAGATGCATCACAACTGTAATTTTGAAGTCTTTTAACATTGACGAGACTCCATCTCCATTTTCCCGTAACTTATTGGATTGTGATGATGTCCAAATCAACTTAGACTTTGGATTTGTGTGCATAGAAAATTTGACGTGGATGGATGAAGGTTTCGGGTGTTCAATAAATGATCGATTTGAAGATCGATATTAATTGAGATTTTGATGTTATCTATGTGATGCTTTAATTAATTTTAAGTGAAAGTGTGTATCCCGATAAATTATTTAAATGAATTCAACTCTAAAGAATATTCTATAGTATGAACGAAATCTTATATTGGATTGATATCTAAATGACTAAATTATTAATTAATTTTTTTTGATAAAAGATGAATGATAAATACGAGATTCAAATCGAGCATCTTACGATAAACTCTCAAGATCTTTATCAACTAAATTAACTGATACTTTTAATTATTTTAATTTAAAAAATATATTAAATTAGATTTCGAATCCTTGTTGTGCTATCATGTGTCAAGTCAAGTTATGATTGGGATAAATATTTTCCTATAAATCCGATTAATGATAATTTTCATCTTTTGTTTCATAAATTAATATATAAAACGACTATGTTATTTTTATGCTTAATCTATAATTACCATCTTATTTTTCAAAACTCCCTTTCTTTGATCTTTTCTTTCATTACTAGTGTTACACTATTTCATCGCCGTATTCTTTTTCTAACTTGTTTTTTTTTTAAGACAATGAAAAGTACGTTGATTACCAATTGCTTCACGTCAATTATGCATGGTGACTAAATGGTATAATAAAATTGTAGCAAAGGTGAAAGAAATTAGTAGACAGGTCATGGCATTTGGCATTCTGTGAAGAATGTCCTTCTCAATCATTAGTCCCCTAACATATCATTAACAATGACCCATACAACAAGCAAAATTCTTGTACTGTAAACATGCATCATGATCAATCTTAAACTAAGATATCTAAGATTAGGGTAGCCGACAGGCATCGGATTCCCCCCTTAAATGAGGTGGCCATCAGGATGCTTATTTAGCTTTCCCCGAAAGAAAGGAAATAAAGACCACAACTAACATTACATATTTCTCTCTCTCTCATTTACACAGCTCTCTCTCTCTCTCTCTCTCTCTCTCTCCCCTTATTTACCTTCTGATCAAAGCTTTTGATAGTGAAAGGGCAGTGGAATTACACTCGGTGTGTAGAGGTGCCACACCATGATCTTGGAGCAGTCGGCAGGAATACCCTTCAGCTTGCTGTCATCTTCTAAGATGACTTCATGCACAAACTTGATTGAATCCTGAAATTATCATCACCATGGTAGATGTCAATGTACAAACTCAAGTGGCAGTGGTTGTGAGAATGATTGACCAACCACCAGCAAAATCATGTTGCTAGTCCTAATCAAAGGTTTCCTGTGCTTGACATCGATTCCTGATCAAGAGGCGAGGAAGTTTTCTGTGGGCTAATAATTGGGGAAGGCTGCTGTCAACTAGCTGGTTGAAAACGTCCGGGAATGTTCGAACTTTGTTGTGGTACAATCTACCAGAGACAGCTGGAAAGAGTCTCATGTGTCTCAGCTATGTGCCAAAATTGGTCAACGGAGACGGTAAGAGGAAAATGAAGGAGATCAATGTGATGCATATAGTCAGCGACGTGGTGTCACTAGTCACAAACTCATACCTCAGATAACAAGAAAGAATTTATGTAGACAGACAGTTGTACTTCGCGGTGGATCAACCAATCAGATAACAGATCGGCCTTTCACTAGTTGACCATAGGTTTAAGGTGAGGAGGGAAGAAACAGAAGTGAGAGTGAGCTTCGGTAGGACGGTAACATCAGAGTTCTTGAGTCCCGGAAACAGGGTTTCATACATTGACAATTTGGCATCAGCAAAACTCTCATATAAATTGAAATCTAAACTTAAACATAATCCAAATGAACTTAGCATTTGAAGAAGACCATTGTGAATAGATAGGCAATCCATGGTAGAAACGAAAAAGAGATAAAACATGTGAATTTTTTTGCAATGTACTCAGAAGATGCTAGAGACTAACCTGTGATGTGTCGGGCAATGAGGTAGGGCGGCCCCATCTCTCGGGATCCCACAGTATGGAGCTATTGAATGCAAAACCAGAAACATTAATCTTGGGAGGTTTAGGGTTCAATTCTGTGCTAGCCACCAACAACCTCTTGTCACTGCTCAAGTCCTTCAAGACCCATCCTTGGACCTTTGTCGAAAGACAAATAGGACCATCCAGCAACACTCTCTTCCTGTTTTCTGACACCATTGCTACTGGCCATGTCCCAAAAACCCTGAAAAGAATGGCATAGGAGGCATTAGAAACCGACCAAATTGTTGGTTAAGAGGGGGAGGAGGTAAAAGCAATTATGTTACTACCAACCAGAGTAATGATCTGAAATCTTAATGTCAAAGGAACGATAGAAGAAAAAGGTGGAACACTAAAACCGAAATCTTGGTCTACTTTTGTCCTTTTGGAACCAATTCCACAGAGGAATTCAATTGAATTACTTTAGACAAATCAGTAGAATTACATATCTTAACCCAGCGGTATATAGTTTATCAGACAATTTATAAATGAAAGAAATTGTATAGTTTCATTAGATTATAAAAGCAGCATGTTGAAGTAAAAAATAGGAAGGGATGGTGGAAATTTGGCTCGAAACCACTTGAGGAAAAGGTTTAGATTAATTTGAGGTTGATTTGCTTTTATAATGTTTGGTACACAGAGTGTAGGAGCCAATCTTTGCAACTTAAATTTCACTTTTCTTGTTTTCTTTTGTTAGTCGATCACGCAATGCTTTTCTAATGTCAGGGGTCAGATGTAATAAACAATTCCCCATTATTTCTCCATTGTCATCACATAATTGCAGAAAAAGATAGACGGAAGATTAGGAAAATTAGTGTTGGAAGAAACAGTTAAAAGCAAAAGAATTTATGGAGTTTTGCTGTACAACGAGGCATAGGAATTGGGGGAAGAGGAAAAGTGTCAATGAATTGAAACCAGAATAATATTACACAGGAATCTCTATAGAAAGATATCTTTATGACGTCTTTCCTTCCTTTGACAACAACTAACAATTCTATCTAGAAAAAAAGGGTCATATTTCAGATACCGCAGCAAAGAACAGGCAAAGGCAAATTGATGATTGATGAATCAAGAAAGCTGCTTTTTCTTTGGGTAACGCGGTGACACTAGATGCAGATTTACGAAAAACATAGATGAAGACTATGGATGGATCACAGGAATGGAAGGCTTTTTTATGACAAAACAAAGAGAAGAAAATTCGGAAGAAGAACATCATCAAGCATGCGCTCAACTTCCCTTATCTTTCTCCCCTCAAACCCTCATGATATCAGGAGCAAAATTATGATGGAAACAAGCACGAATTGTAATAAAAGATTTTGATGAGTATATCACACTCCTTTGGAAGAGATTCGAGCTTAACTGACAAAGATTATAGCTTTTCTTTCGATGAATCAGATACTACTTTCCCTTCCAAAGAATCGAGTTAGGTCCCATTGAGATGTAACCTATTTGCTCATGAAATAGAGGAGGAGAAGGGAAGAAAGGTCATACTCGATCTCTCTAATCTCGTCGAAGAAGCGGAGATCATAGACGTTGGACGCGCCGGCGAAGTGGACGATCCCAGTGAGACGGTGGTACTCGACGTGGCTGAGGGCAACGTTCCGTTGGTGATCGGCCTCCACCCCCGGGTCGGTGAAATTCTCCTTGTAGGTCAGGTGCCTGTACATGACTCCCGTCGTCCGCAGCATCGGGGCGGTGGCGGCAGCGTCCGCGTGTGCCTGGACGACGAGCCACACCAGCGGCGGCGGGACCAGGCGCAGCGTGTGCGCCATCCGCCGCAGCGACGCGCCCAAGAACCGGTCGCTGGACCGGGTCGTCGTGACGATGATCAGCAGCCGCCGGGACGACGGCTCCGGCCCGCGCGTCTCCGACGCCTCCGCGTCCGGCGGCGGATCGTCGGGCACGGCGGCGGCCGGGACCGTGCTCGTGATCTCGGCCAGGGTCCTGTTGACGGACGCGCCGCGCTCGACGACCCGCTCCACGGCCTCGACGGGGGCGGCGGGGAGGATGCCGATGCTACTGACGGGCCGGCGCTCGAAGAGGGTAGCGGTGCTGGGCGGCGTGAAGCCGGTGAAGAAGCCCACCACGAAGCACATGGCGAAGTGCACGAGCGCCTTCTTCCACAGCTGACTACTCCTCCTCTTCGACCGGTCTATCGACCCCATCTCACCCGCCCGCCAGGACAACTAGTGAATGTAATCGAACGAAGGCCAAGAGAAGAAGTACATGATAGAACACTAAGGGAATAAGAACAAGAAAGATAGAGACACACGAGAGAAAGGCAGAAAGAGGAAGGAAGGAAGAAGAAACAAGGAAGCAGAGAGCAGAGAGAAGAGCAAAGCAGAGGAGAGCAGAGAGAGGGAAATGGAAGTGTGGAGAAAGGAGGGATTAGGGCTAAATTAATCATGAATCGAGAATTATACACCATAGTGGGGGTAATGTGTGTGTATGTGAGATGGAGAACATGGCATTGCATTCATTTGAAACCAACCACTTTCTGTGCTAATAAACAACCTTACTGTGCCAAGAGGAATTAAAAAAATAAAATAAAATAAGATTATACATTTACATTTAAACTAAAATATGATGAAAAATAATTTAAAAATCAAAGGAAAGAAATAAAAGTGGACGAATGATATTTTTTAAATAACCCTTAAATTTTAGTTATAATTAAAATTCCAAAAGACTCACAGGTTCAAAAAAACATAGAGAGAGATTTTAGATCCCATGAGATTCAAATAGAGCTTTTTTAAGAAAATTATTTATTCATCATAATGGAAGTGTGGTTCAAAATCTTTTTACTTAATCATATAGTATAAAAAAAATTCTTGATTTGAATGCTTGATTATGCCCGAAGGCTAATCAGACATGATCTTATAGATCATAACGGACATCTATCTTTCGCAAGCTAGTAGCTACGAATAGGTTTGGCAATTACCAAATCTAAGTTGCAGTTGATCCATCCACCTTTGGATACGCACTCAATTATTTTCAAGCTGATAACTTCAATATAAATTTTTTTAGAAGTTTAATATATATGATTTGATCTTAGGCTAGTAATACAGTATTATTATTGTTCGAAAAAGATATATATGTTCATATTGTTCTCTTCATTTCTTTAAAGGAGAAAATTTTAAAATATTTTTTTATAAAATAATAAATAAAAACATACCAAAAGTATATTTATCGAACTTATGAAAAAAATTAGATTATTAATCATATGAGATCGATTAAATATATTTTAAATTAATCTTATATTAAGCACAAATCTTGTAGTATGAGATCAATTACATATATTTTAAATTAACCTCAAATCAAACGCAAGTCTTTCGGTACATTCTCTCATATAAATCAAAAAATAAGTTTATGTCATTTTTCTCATAAAAAAATCTTATAGAATAATAAACAAAAAAACAAAAAGTATATTTTTCATCGCAAGAGATAAACTGAAAAATAATTTTCAAAAGAAATTTTCATCTCCTTTCTTTTAATTTTTCTAGATCTACAAGAGATAAACCCAAAAATAATTATAATATTTTCTCATATTTTTTTATAAAAAATATATACATACATAAAATATTTATAGAATAACTAAAGCCTAACTTTTAAGATTTTTTTATTTTTTCCATACTAATACTTGTTATCCTTCAATAATAGATCTTGAAATTAAAAAATACTTATCAATCCCAACAAAACATCAGTGATTTGGTAGACGTTTGTTTTCTATTAGTTCTTAAATGGGAGCAAAGTGTCCAAAACACTTCATCAAGTTTAATCATCTGCCTCAATCAAAGACTAAGATATGATAGATCCTGTTCAAAAAAACAGAACTAAATGCTCCACAAAAGTAGCATCCTCCCAAGTAGTCTAAAAGTACCATCAAGAAAGCTAAAAGAGTGCAATGTAAAAACAAACTAAACTTGAGGCCGTTTCATAACACCCATCTTTGCGCAGTGCCATAATTTGATAGCAAAACACCATGCCATAACCGAATAGTCACTTCTGGCTCTTCTTCCACAGGCCACCAATCTTCCTTAGCACATTACTGTTCTTCTTCTTGGGTGATTCTTCATTCAGGTCGTCAGAAAATGGTGAGCTCATCAACTTCCCGGCAATCGAATTATAGTCAGAATCTAGTGAACCAGTCCTTTCCATGTTTCCTCCATTGTTACTGGAACTAAGAATACTTGCCGCTGCTTCAGCTGCCTTCCTCCACTGGTCACACTGTATCCTCAACCTCTTCAGCTCAGATTCCATCTGCGAATTCACTGCTTGAGCTGCATCAAGTTGCTCGGTCACTCTCGCGACCCTCCTGCTGTTCTTATCAGATTCTTCAGTGACGTATCCCAGCCTTATAAGTGCGTCCTGCTCCGCAGCCTTGGACAACTCCAGCTCGGCAATCATTGCTTCAGAACTTCTACGATTCTCCACTTCCCTCTTTGACATTTCAGATTTCAGCATCTCATTCTCCTCCAAAATGTTCTGCAGCTCGGTCTCCTTGTCCATGAGGTTGGCCTTCAGCTCTGCAATATCATTAGTAGATTTCATAAACTTCGACTCCAATTCGGATAGCAATTGTGCTCCCCGAACTTCTCCATCATCCGCACTCAGTTCTTTGTTATCTGCTATCTGCTGATGCTCTGCTTCCTTATCAACTAGTTTTGCCTTAAGCTCAGCAATCTCTGTTTTTGCATTGCTCAATGCAAGTTTGAGTTCAGTTTCTTTGACTCCACAATCACTCTTCACACGCTCCATTAACTCATAAGCAGACCGGACCTGCATTGTGCTTTGGATTTGGTCTGCCTGATACTTGATTTCAGCAGCTTCAAGTGCAGATCTTAGTTCTACTTCTGTTACCAAAGGATTACCTGCTGCTTTCTCTGAAGATTTGCCACAGTGAACTTCCTCATTATACTTATTGGTGATCGAATTCTTCACTTCTTCCAGTGAATCAACTTTAGTCCTAGATTCTTCAAAGTCAGAGGCCTTGACACTGAAGGATTCCTCGAGTGTTGACCCTTCAGAACGTAGAGTCTCGATAGTGGTCTTAGACATCTCTAATTGCCTGCAAGTCTCATCAAACAGTGCAGTGCCTCGGCCTCCGATTTCTTCCTATCTCTAAGCTGAACCTTCAGGCTTTCAACAGTAGCAAGTGTCTCTGTCATTTCTTGCTTCAAAACCTGAAGCTCAGTGCTTGCTGTCTCAGACTGTTTTAGATAAGCAGCTTCGGCTTTGAGAACCACCTCAAGCTGCACTTTCAGCATCTGTATCTCATTCATGGCAGAGCCCAAAGCTGCTGTGTCAACAGTGTGCTGTTTTTGGATTGCTTCCAACTCTGACTGCCATGCACGATCACGCTCCTGAGAAATTTTTCGGAGTTCCTGCAGCCGAGCTTCTTCTGCAGCTGAAAACTCGACAAGTTGGCGTTGAGAATCATCTAGCTTTGCTGACATGTCCTCAAGCTGCTTCTTGGCCTCTTCTGCTTCTTGCTGCACTCGTTTCTTACATGTTTCGGATGAACTAAGTTGTTCTCTTGTCTTCTTCGCATCCTCTTTGAGCTGACAGATCTGAGTTTCCAATTCAGACAACCTGGTAGGATGCTTCTTCTGGAACTCACAAGATAAGAGTTGAATTACTTGTTAGAACAAAGAGAAACTAAAGAAAATAATAGCAACAAGATGACCTCTTTCAGATGAACAGATTATGTTTTGTATACTCATCTTGACATACATGATGTACCTTTCAATTTGGACAATGAATGAATCTTGGTCTTGTTCCAGATATGGATGTAGGGATAACAAATATCACAAAAGTAACAAAATCACAAATCTTAAGTTTCATCTTCTATGAATAGTAAGACTGCAAAAATTCTATTAGAATGATCTGATTACTTTAACCTCCAGTGCAGAGTGGCAACCTCTTGAATAAAGCAAATCAAATGTGCATTTTGTAAATGTAATACAATAATTACATCAAGAAGAAGACAAATCGGGCCCAAACACTAATATGAATGTTCCCAACGTGTTGCAGTAATAAGTGCTAGATCTATACCATTGCAAATGTCTGACATAATAAGCTAATCCTGTAGCGAATCCAAGCCACATTATGGGACTACCCTTTTGGTAAGACCCTAAGGTCTTATCGTGGAAGAAAAGGGAGAAAAGGGAATGATAATGATCGTTTCGAGGGGATCGGCCTCCTTGATCACTTCGAGGGGATCGGTCTCCTCGGGTTTGATCCACAAACTAGAATAATATTTCATTGATTGATTGATTATAAAAAAAAAGTGTTACATCACTATTTATAGAGTTCCACCTAGAGTCCATCAGGACTTGGACTCTTAATAATAAATAAATATTAAATAAATCTCTATCCGATTCTAACTGAACTAAATAGACTCAATAAACATTATTCAAAAGCTCATAAAATAAAAAGGTCCTAACACCTTCATCCAAGAGTCTAAAAATGTGCCTAAGATAAATTTAGATTGAGTTGTGTCATATATATACATTTAAAGGCCACAGAGATTAGTTTAAACCTTAGATAATCACAAGTTCCAAGTGGTCAGAACAATGTCGAACACAGCATGCATAAAGACCTCTTCTTTTCCTTTCAGGACGATATCACAGATTCACCAGGGAAACCTAACAATATGACTTTAAGTGATATATAGCTAGCCAGAATGTTGGATGGATGGTTGAGCCTCCTGGAGAAATCATGAGATCAAACCAACTTAATTCGATAACTGCTTCCGTTATTAAAGGAAAAGAAGATTCAATAAACAAATTTAATAAACTGGAGTGACTTCACATTGTAAAACATTCATACCTCAGTCACTGGGCTTCTAGGTGATCGACGCATAATCACCTTGGGACTCCTCTCAGTTGAGGTCCTTGTTGACGTAGCTGAAGTGGCAGAGTTACATTCATTATCACCAGACTTGGCTGTACGAGTTCGAGGGGTGATTGGAGATGTTCTTTGAGGAACTTCTGATGATCCACTCCTACATGAATCAAAGAAATACAAGCAAATAGCTCAAAATGATGGTATAGAGCACTAACTAAATCATTTGCTTTGTAAAAAAGGTTTTCGAATTCAGAAAAAAACATCAAAAAGTATCAGAAGGCAAAATTCTAAAAGCAGCAATCATGGTTATTAAAGACAAACTCAATTTGAATTTCACATAAGCTAGATAAAATGAAGATCCAGAAGAGAAACTTCTTCAAGCTCAATTTATTCCCAGTTGAAATTTCCAAACCAAATACAAGTTTTGGTGATTAATTAGAACTTAGAGAAATTCCTACTTGGAAATTGTGGGGGGGAAAGGGGATTTCAAACCCATAACATGCATAGCATAAATGCATTCTGGCAAGTCCAAATCCAAAATCACTTGAGAATTTCCCATTTTTTAGAAATATCTATAGAATTAAAGGTAGCTGCACCACATTTCCCATGAAAAATGAGAATTCCCATGGTTATTAAAGAGCTCGGATAAAAGTTCAGATAAACAAGAAAGATGACTAGGATATATATTATTATGGTAGCTGCACCACAATGTCCATATTTTGGTGCTATTCTTTGGAACCATTATTATGGTCCAGACAATATTTTTGAAATAAAGACGCTAAAACATTAAATCTCATGTCTCAAGCATACAAACCAATATTTTGGGTGCAAAATCTGAACACCTGCAAATATAGCAAAAGACAGAAGGTTGAAGATGAACACATCATAGAACAGGACCCACCCATTAAGGTAAGCCAAAATATTGGTTTACAAGCAGACAAACACAATTTTACAGCAAGAAAGACAACCTCGGTCTATAGTCCAAATAAAAAGCATATTAACACATACAAAGGTCTTATCAATAACATAAGTAAAGAACAAATTAGACTCTTTTTAGTTTTTCCCTCAACCATGCCATTAAAATACGTACAAAATTATCTTGGATTCCGCTGCCGAACCAGCAATCCGAACCATTCAAGAACAACTGTAAGCAATTAATGCCAAAAGCTTGTGAACTTACCTTGGTTTTGGCGTCTGCATCTTATTTTCACTGAAACTGGCCTTGTCCACAAGCCAAACCTGCAGTCACAAAGGAACAGATGACCCACAGAGTGAGACCCATCAGGTGAATTTACGGCTTGTAGATTAGCTTCAAGATCAACCAAATAAATGTGTCATGTAGACCCCACAATGTTGTCTGTAGTACCGCAACGACAGAAAACTACAGTAGGCAGTCCAATGGATCTACAGATCTCATAATAACTATTTTCAACGCAGTACGAAAAAGTCTCTCTTTCTTCCTCGCCGAGAAGACATCTCTAAAACCACTAAACGCGAATAACGAAGCAAAGTAAAGATGAAGAGAGAGAGAGAGATTGTGCGAAGACCAATATGCCCCTCGTTCGAAAGGAGAACTATTACGTATTAAAGGCAGTGTAGTAATTACATCGGCATTCTACAGACAGCGAACCGATGGGGGATTGTGAAAGTGGTCAAAGACGAGCAGACAAGTAGAACGGCGCAGTTGCTGAGGAGTCTCCCTCAGTATCGCCGAGAAGCAAGGGATGAAGTTCAGCAGTATTCTAAGAAATCATTTCATTGCCCAAGTGCAAAGGGTGGAAGCGAAAAGACAAGTTTTTAGAGGTAAAAGAAGAAAAAATGTGAACTTTACCTTTCAATTCAAACTTTTATCGCAAGGATTTTTGTGGAGCCAAAAAGCAAAGGGGAAAAAGGACAACCTTTGTTAAGCTCTCGTTTGAAGTGACTACATGACACTCATGGGAGAAGAAGCTAATAACACCAGAATCAAAGTCGAGAGGAGAAACGAATGTATAGTGGAGCAGGGTTCACAGGAAAGCATGTAATAAGAGATCAAATGGAGAAACAAAGTGCAGACATAAAAAATGCCTCGTTTCATAGGACTTCAATAGGCTTTTCGGTCAGGAAATCTTACGAAAGCCTGCCAAGAGTTGAACAGAGAGACAAAGAAGCCGCCATTATCGTTCCTGATGGAAGCAAAAGGGCGAAGATAGATATATAGGAAGGGGGGAGTTCATATTTTCTCTAAGATGATTTCTCTTCAGGGTTTGATGGAGAGGGAAAAGACAAGAAAACAAAGAACACCAGAGATCTTGGATCAACTCACGCTCGTTTTTTCTTCTTCTTCTTCTTCTTCGGCCTTGTTTGCTTCGCTGCGTCTCCACCTTCGCTGTTCCCCAGGCCTTCACCAGCCTCGTCCTCTACGTTTGCCGGAGCAAATCAGAGGACACGCAGCATTAACAAGGCAATTCATATTGTAGGCGGGGGGGAGGAAGGAGCTCCAGGATTTGTCCCAGCTGCGGCCATGGAGATTGGCGCTGAACGAGCTACGAAGGGAGTAGGTTTTGTCGCCGCACTCCGGAGGAAGGTTTAGATTATATTGCATTGTTGCGCAGCGTCCGGGTAGCTTTGAAGGCGAAGTTGCCGAGAGATTCTTTGCCGAGCGAACTCTTCTCGCTCACCTTCAGTGCTCCCACCTCATCCTTTGCCGTACGACCCGTTTTGTCCGCATCCACCGAGCGCGGAGTCGTGTGCTCCGTGGGATCAGGTAACCGCCTCGTGGGATCACCGCCTAGTATTTTATCCCCGGTGTACTTGTTATTGTATCTCACCTAAATTTCAAATGAACTCCTGCAGCAACCCATGTGTGTGAGAGAGACGTTGTTCAATTATACCGGTTGACGGTCATAGATACCGTTCAAATCGAACTGAACCGGAATCGAAATTGAACCAAATCAATCAATGAACGATCATTTTTAACTAAATCAGAAACAGAGTTATACGATTTAAATTTGATTTTTAGAAATTAAAATTAAAAATAATAGTTTTAAATTAAATAAATTAAAAAAAAAATAAAAAGTCTGTACAGTATAATGATTAGTGTTTTTAAGCTTAAAGCCTGATGTGAATTTCAATATTTATAGAATAATTTATCTTTTATATCAAATGAAATCGGTGGGATAAAATCAAAATCGTCGATTCAGAAATCAAAATCGCATTAAACTGATTCCATTTATCACACCTAGACACCGCAAGACAAACTAACTCCTGAGCAAGTCAAACTGTGTCTTTTAACTGTGGTGGCCATGTCTGATTTATGTTAAATGGAGAAAGGCGAATCGCACCACCTCAGATTATTATTCTCTACATTATATTTTTCTGAGTGTCTAAAACAACAGTACAACAGTCAACAAATCTCACAGATAAAACCATCCATCCCTACAACTGAAGAAGCAGTACTAAAAGAGACACTAGTTTGGCAACAGCATGCAGCAGTAAGTTTGATCTCAAGAGATTGGGTCAATTTACATCAGGCATGGGCAGGCGATTCCGTTTCCGTAGTCATCACCGTGCTGACATCCAACAGTGGAAGAATTCATTGAAGACTACCGATTCTTGGCTTTTGCAGCCGTATCGATCTCCTTAAAAGCCAAAGCAGATCCATTCAAGTGTGTTGCGGCTGTTTAAGGTGGAGGTGCATGTGGAAGGTGGGTGGCCACATTGGGATGGAGAGTGGGGCCATTCAAGTGTGTTGCTACTGTTTAAGGTGGAGGTGCAAGTGGAAGGTGGATGGCCACATTGGGAGTGGGAGTGGGGCCGCCATGGAGGAAGCGTGCCACATTAAAAAGGCAACGACATCCAACCAAAGAACACTGTGAATGATGGACAAGGAGTGCAGATACATATGCTTCGCAATAGCTCTGTGACCGGAGCGTACTTTGTCTGATCGAGTTCCTGGTTGGACCAAGACTGTGACTAGCGAGTAAAGATGGATTCGAGCTTTCCGAAGCAACATAACGAAGACCAATAAGAAGAACAGAGTGAGTCGCGATGCACCGCAACACAGAGAAAAGTTAACGGACGGCAGAGATGATGGGACGTGGTCTCCATCGTCTCGGTCCCGTCTCTTCTGCAGCGTCCGATCTCCTCCCGAACAACGAATTCAAAATAATTCGAAAGCACCCGTAACCGTCTCTCCGCGCGCCGACGCGCCAAATACGAACCAAATAAAACGTACTATTCGCACTCTTCTTTGCTCTGCCAAACGCCACCGCCACCTCCACCTCCCCCTCTCCCTCTCCCTCTCCTCCTCTCTCTGTCGCGATACAGGGTTTCTTTCCGGATGATGGAGGCGGAAGCCCTCGACCCGGAGAAGGATCGATTCCGCCGCCCCTTCGCCAACATCAAGGAAACTAGGCGGTTATAAGGATCCGAATCGGTCAGCTTCATCACTAGCGGTCGAGATCGGAGGTCTTTCTCGGTCCAATCCTGTTCCTCTCGGTCCTTTTACTAATCAGTTGATCTTAATGGTCGATGATGCAGGGCGATCGATCGATGCGGTGGGCGATTTGCGACGTTAGGGTTTGTGGAGGACATTGGGCCGCTAAACTTGTTCCGGCAGAAATACCGAGGTCTTGTAGGTTATCTTGGATCTCCTGGTTCATGTGTTGCTCATTGCCTCTTTGATTATTCTCTGTCTGTCTATTGTGTAGATCTACTTTGTGGCAAATCGCTTTAAGATACAAAAGCAATTATGCTGATGATACCAACGCTTTTTGACAAGGGGGAAAGATTAGTCTGCTAGGAAAGCAGGGGGGGGGGGGATCTCATCCTGGTATCAATGGGAACTACCAGGTACTCCTCTTTCTGATACGATTTGTTACTCTTATACAAAGGCATGAATTAGTTCTGGAAGCTGCTCTAATTCATAGCTTTGAATAAAATAGTTCAATAGATTAAGATTTTCCAGTGTTCTTTGACATTTTTTTAATACTCTTTCTTGGTTAGTGGATTATAAAATGTGATATTTACTGTGGGTGCTTGAAGTGATGATCATGTTGAGGTCAACAGCTGGTTGGAGATCGAAGTGCATCTTAGTCCTAGTTGTCTGTGCATAGGGAACAAAACGATCTTACTGATCAGGGAACAACTACTCACTAACTACTACTTGCCTCGCGGGTCTGTTCGTTTGGCTTCACCTTTAGGCCTTCAGATCTTACTTCTAATATTATATACCTTTCTTTCAATTAAAATAATCATCTAGTAGTGGTCGATCACACCTGTGGACTAACTTAATTGTGATCAAACAATAAGTGCAATCTAGGTTGAGACTGTTAAGGATACAAATCAATAGATCATGGCTCCTAAGCTTTTTGATGCAATGACATTAATTAAAGTATCAGCATGAAGGATCTTGTGCTGGAAGCTTGTCGTAGTCCTAAAATAATTACAAAAATATATATCTTTGATAAATTTCAGTTTCACATGTTAAGTTTAAGTCACTCTATCATTACACAATTGAGTCAGAATAGTATGATTGATTGAATATATTTTTTTTAGGAGAGACATTCTAGCTCCACTATTCTGACTCTTAATCAAGCTAGAAGCATTATCAATCTTGTTTGTGTTGAAACCCTTGCTTGAAGGATGGTCTTCTTACCATGTATCTACTTTTGTTTGTGGCCTATGTAGTCTAGCAGAAGGCATGATTGAATACTTCTGGTTCTGTTTTCTAATTAAAAGCCTTACCGGGAGCAGCTTTCTTTTGTAGAAGTGGCTATCCTTGGCCTAATTAGTTTAAGTGTTTCAGCTCATAAAGTGGTATAAGGAAATAACAATCGATTATTGTAATCCCAACAATTAAGGGATGTCACAACTATACCAATCATATAGCCTAATTAGTAGAAGTGTTAAAGTTATAATGAAATAACAATTGATGATTCTAATCCCAACAATTAAGGGATGTCACACCTATACAAATCACATAGCAAATCACATCTAAGAGGTTTTTTTTCTTTTCCTTCTCTTTTTATGTAAGGGTGTATTGATTTCTCCAAACATTAGGTGGTTTCCCTAAAGTACCTGACCTAGATGTATAGCCTGAACAGATCTCTATTTTAGCGCCCTTTTACTGAACCAACAATTGAGCACTAGACAAAACACGACCACTGCCGATACGTAAACCATGCGTCCTCACATGGTTTGATGAGCAACGCAATTGATCGCGTCACAATTTTGCACAAATGATCAAGGAATACATCGATTGCTGTAGCTACAGGTGGCATGAACATCTACAAGTTGGAGACAATTCAAGAAGGAACTTGGTCGAGCCGAGTCAAGTTGGAGCATGTAGCTGGGCGTCCGCAGTGCAGGGAAACCATGTTCTGTTAGATCTGTTCGAGCCGTGTTTTGTTAGATTGTCAGAAACTTTGTGCGGCCGACAACTAATCATGTCGGAGTCCCAAACTGTGGATCTCAGTGTGGCGTGGCGCCGTTACCCGGTAGCATGGTTTTCATCCACATTATTCCAGACTTGGTTGATGGACTTGTTGGGATAGGGTCGATGGTATTTTACTTCGTACAGTTAAAAAGGTTCACTGCACATGTAGGGCATGTGCTCCGGAGTTCATAGGGTCACTGGAATCAATCAGCTTGTCACGGATGTGCCATACGCTGATGTCTCGTATTCACCTAGAGTTAATAAGTTGTTTGGTACGCATGCAGTGAATCATGTAGTTATCAGCCAAATTTGTTAATCTTAGACCATTGTTTATTGTGACGTAAACAAATAAACAAAACTAAAACTAAAGCTAACATGGAGTACTAATATGCACACGGCCTCCGAATAGCGGTGGACTCCGCACCACATGGTTAAGTGAACCACCGCCTCTTTTTAACTACTAGTTTATAAACCTGCTCGTCTTGAGAGAGAGAGAGAGAGAGAGAGAGAGAGTACCTGTTCACCAGCTCATCTTCAAAGTCCAGTGCACGAGACTCTCTCCAACCTTCACCCTTGTCCATAATGACCAGATCACAGAGGGCAGAAGAATAATGATAAGTCGTATCCGTCCGTCCCACCTTTCTGTAGATTTTGCCGTCCACGTTAGAACCGGTGGGAGAGAAGGAATTGGGAATAAAGAAAGATCGAAACAGGAGCAAACGGAACACAAGTTTTGCATTGATGTGGCCCACTTGGAGGTTCTAGCTGCTTCACACCATCTGCCGTTCTTAGGAGGTTTGGATGACTTTTGCGTCACGGCCTTTCTTCCCGTTCGCTGTCCTGTTGTGTCATTTATTAGGGTGGAATCCGTTTTGTTTATGTTGCTGCCGCTGACGGAGGATTTGGAGGGCAATGCTACAGTCGTCATTCGCTTGGGCAGTTTGCACGTGCCTGGGCCATGCAATCTTATAATATTTACAGATGGGTTTTTAGGTGGCCCATGGCTTCCTAGACTTGCCCTTACTGCTACGGCTCCAAACGCAAGAGCTTGGATTGACATGAGTTGGTCCGAAATTTGCTATCGAAATTAATATGGCAATCTTACATCCTACATAAGACATCTTAATATAGCAAGTTAATTGAGATTATTGAATGTCAATTTTGCATTAGCCCAAGGTGCTCAAGTCCAACCAAGGTTGTTTTCAATGTGGTGCATACTTAAGGACAAAAAAAAAAAAATTGATTCGAAGTGTACATTTCAGGCATGGTGATAAAAAGAATGAAAAACACAGGCTCATAGGAAGTAAAAAAAATTGAAATTTTAAATATATCAAGAACTTATTAAGAATAGAATAATAGAAAAACGTAATGTTTCCTGCATCTTTTCGTTTCGTGAATGGAGCGTATAAAACGGAGACGTTGGCACCAAAAGAATGCTAGGTTTTATTAAATATTTACCGATAAATTATTTTGTACGCATTCATATTATATCTCCTAAACTCGGAGGGGATTAAGCAGAAGTATAACCCACGGTCGGTTACCTGGGTGCACTCCTCTGCTCATCTTGTCGCTCCTTTCCGAGGGAAGGCCGCTGAGCATGTCACAGAGAAGGCATCATGAGAGAGCAGCGTACAGTGTGCTTGTTTCAATCATCTGCTATCGAGAAGCAATAAATAAATCCGATTCCATCTTACTGGAAAACCATAATTTTTTTTCTTTTCATCGTTGCATTGCTGCAAACGATTGCGAAGAACCACGGATCATCACCCTACAAAATCCAACAGCAATGCCTCGTCTTCACATCGAAGTAAGAGTTATTCCTTTTCTGCCTTCTTTTGTTTGGTTTAAATTCTTACTCTAAATGTCATTAAATCTCACTGCATGTTTATATCAGAACCAAAGAAGACAGGCAAGCGTATCCCACCGCGGATCATGACCGAGAACAGCCTACGTGTCTTCTTTGTGCACAAGATAGATGTCGGGGCATAGATTGTCAAGCTTCCTAATGGTGGGTGGCAATGATAATACATTTATATTTAGTATGAAGGTCTAACTTTTCTAGTCAAAGCAACGCGGAAGCACGTTGCTAGGACCGCTCGGCCGAGCAGTCCTCCCATCCCATGTCACTGCCTTCCCCGCCACCTCGCTTATGGATATGATTCACCATACCGGCATCCTTTTACCCCAAGAGCTGGAGCACCAGCACACCGTGTCCCCGGTCCTCCCCCCGAAAGATCCTCTATATATACACAGCCTCTTTCCTCCTCTTTCCCACCGTTCTCCTCCCTTCCTAACTGCAAGGGTTCTGATATCGATCGAGCAGCAGCTGGGAAAGGAGTCTTTGTATTGGGAGGAGGAGATCGATGGGGCAGCCGTTTGGCGACACGACACTGACCAAAGTGTTCATCGGTGGGCTTGCGTGGGAGACGCAGAAGGAGGCGCTCCGCGAGCACTTCGACAAGTACGGCGACATCCTCGAGGCCGTCATTATCTCCGACAAGACCACCGGCCGATCCAAGGGCTACGGCTTCGTACGTCCTTTCCCTATTTGCTCGTGTGGTTATATTCACATCTTTGCAACTGAAGCTGCAGCGACGGACAAACGTGAGCAGGTGACGTTTAAGGAACCAGAGGCGGCGCGGAAGGCGTGCGAAGACGCGGCGCCGATGATAAACGGCCGCCGTGCCAACTGCAACCTCGCTTCCCTGGGCGCGAAGCGCGGCAGCCTGCGCCCCTCTCCTCCCACCACTCCAACGCCGCTCCCTGCCCACGGCTACCACCCCCCACCTGGTACGTCCCTATCATTGGTTCTTCTCCCTGCAACTCTCCTCTATGCTCACTTCCAAGAGAAACAAAGAAGGGGCCTGCCTCGGCCTTCTTGTTTCTTCTTAGACAACGTGACCAAGTAGAAAATCGATTCCTTCTCTACTAGAAGATTGTTAGTGACTTAATCCTTGGTTGTGTTTGGTGCTGGGTGTGAGCTGATGAAGGGATGGCGGTGGAATCGAGGGGCGTGTCAACGGTCCCGCCGGCAGCACCGTGGTCCTACCCACATACCTCGGGGACGCCGACGCCACTCTCGCCGTTCCAACTCCACCACTGGCACGGTGTTCTCCCCTTCTACGATGCCGCCGCCTACGGGTAAGCCCCTAACACTCTCTCCACTGATCTACTGCCGCCTAATAGCAGCGGCGGTGCCGCGAGAAAGCCACCGCCGTCTCCCGTCTCCCGTCTCGGTCATCGCCCGGTCAACAACGCCCACGGGATCGGGTGGAGATTCGACAGGAAGGTAATGGAGGGCCTGCAAAAACCGTCGCCCGACCTTCTTGAATAAAAATTATGTGATCGAATCAGATGGACTTTTCAGATTTAGTAAAAGGTGGGATGAACGGTTGTGAGTCAATATGATTTGCGTCCGGAAAGGATCCGCCCCAGCTCGCACATGCGACCTGGGCACCGGTCACATGGCCTCGATCAACGTGATTGGCGCAAGTGGCCTAGCCGTGACGCGGGCACACCGACGGAGACGGAGACGGATCCGTCACTAGTGCCCTGGCCAACCACGTGCTTGCACGGCAGTGGTGTACTCTCTGGGCCCGCCTTTGTTTTGAAGTGTCTTCATCCATTGGCTCACATCGCGCACAACACATACACTCACTTTTTTACTACTATTTCTGGGTTGTGACTCCACGAGTTGCTTATATCCTGCAGGTACCCCCCTAATTACGTGACAGACTTGGGTTACAATGCGGTAATCTCAGCATCCTATGCTCATTAAATGATTCCCCCTGTGACATGAATCATCTCTATTGCAAGGAAATGATTTATGTGCGAGTGTCCCTAATATTATATGGTAGATCCTAAATCTACCAAATAAATCGTATCAGTGATTGTTGAATGCACCAGAGAGATAACTGCTGTTCAATGACGTGCCCGCTTCTTTTCTAGTTTGATGAGCAGAAGCTGGGCATCATTGGTGGGGGACGATACTTCCAGGGGCAGTTCCCTTACCCAGCACAAGGTGGAATGGTTGTTCCCAATGGGATGATGCCAATCTACCCACTCTACCACTTGCAATATCATCAAGGCATGGGAGTGCATTATTCCCACTGCTTCCCTACCACAAACGCTGCTACTGGTGCCGCAATGACAACCATTCCCACCATCGCCAAGCCTACCACAGTCCCTCCTCCAATTACCGCAGGTAACCATTATGATCTCATCTCTAATACTTCCTACTAACATCTAGCATCATGTGTAAACTAAACCTATGCATTCATGTCACAACACACTGATGTTAACTTGATAGATTTTAACCACTGTTAAAATATGTTGGACTTACAAGTTAAAAATGATTTAGGAGTTAGATTGCTTTTAGATTTAAGCATCTCGAAGAAAGAGAACATGTACCTATGACTTACACATGTACAATTGTTGAGACCCAATAAACTGATCACACATCCTTATTTGTTTCCTTATTTGTTCGTGCAAAAGAATGGACAGACATTATTTATTAGATTGTTCTTTCATTGATATTAAATTATCTATAAAGAAATGATTTAAATTATTTATTAAAAAAATTAAATCTTAAGATTCAAATGAATCAAGTAATCGATCTGGATATATCTAGCTCTACTACAAGAAATAATGATATAATTCTATCAGTGGTTAATTTGATCCTATGTATTTGTATATTAATTTGATATGTTTATCAGATTTAATCTTGAAATTGATCCTATGATATAGTATACTAATATATCATATGTTATTAGTGCATCAATGTAGTGATAGTCAGTTTAATCATCGTGAACCACACATGTCTAGTGCGACTTTTGATGCAAGTATGATTGTGGCATATATTAGTGCGATAGTATGGAGAATTCCAAAACTTCTACTTTTCATCACTGATATGTTGTTATGTATCATAAAATTAATCTTTACATTATTGCTCAAAGAAGAATGACCAAATATCATATCGAGCTTCATGGTCTAAATCTTAAGTGGTATGTGTAAAATATTATTTCTCAGTCCATGCACCACCCTTAAATAATGTAGATGAGACCATTGACTCCTTGGTATCGTCATAATCATTGGTCGGGACATTGTTTTTCATGTCATTGCTATATCTTTGGACTGAGCGGGTTATCGAATGCGATTGATAAGTTATCTATATACCTTTAATTAGAGAGTTTTTCCTCTAATATAGGTGTTAATCCTCTTTAATTAGCCTAGTAAGCTTGATCTAATTCATAAATTATAGCTTTATGGAGTTCAAGCAAATGAGAGAAATAGTTTAAAACCCTTAGATTTTATGGAGAGTAAAAGGATAAGCGGGTAGAATAGTTTAAAACCCTTAGATTTGATTGAAACGGTCTACTTTACCATTTAAATTCAATAAATTCATACCATTGATTGATATCGATCGAAATTCGACTCTTATCAATCGGTATATATTAGTAACAATCAGTTTTGACTGTTTCGACTAGTATAGACCTCGTATCAAGTGATACGGAGTCCCTTGTTATGGATTGCTCAGTGTAGGATGATCCACATGTTGATTCCCTATTGGATCAATATATATTGCCTGATACATATCGACATGACGAACATGCTTGGATATCAATTGTTGCTTACAAAATACTAAGGCACAACTAGTGCATCTCGTTAAGCCTTACTAAATATAAGGTTCAGTTATCTTCACACTTAGAAACTTGATGTGCTAATCAAAGTACAAATATAACACAGAATTTCTAGGATTAAATGCATGAAGTGCAGTCTAGCAGTGACGCTATATTGTGTCATACCTCTAGGGCATATATTGATAGTTATTTCCTACTTTCACTCTTCATGTTAATGCTCAATGGATCTTGATAGAATTTATGATAGACACATTAACTTTGTTTAAGTCTAATCCACTAACTTAACATATTTAAACTACATTCCATTAAGCTCTACTAAACTTGCCAACCTACAAATCCAACAAAACATGAGGTATTTCAGATTACAAGACCACTTGCAGCATATATATAAATATAGTTGCTAGTGGCATATTTTCGGCAAAAAGTTCTTGTAGGTGGTTTTTTAGCAAATGAAGTCATAAGCACAATTAAATTATTAGCAAATACTCAGCTTCCATATGTCGTTCACTAATATCTGAACAGTTTGTGTAGGTATGGAACGAGTCAGTGGAGGCAGCCATATGGTTGAATAGAAGCAGCATGAAGCACCCTCATCTGAAGAAGGGTTCTGTCTCTTATTTATTCCATCAGACCTATCGGATTCTTTCAATTCAGTCTAACCTGCATCGCGGTGATGCTCACTCAATCTGTAACCGACACATTTTTAGTTTACCAAATTATTTTATGGTAAACTCTTAGAACTTCTATTTCACGAATAGCATCTATCTACTAGACATGTCGGTTCCTTCCTAAATATGCATACCTTTCTATCTATTATTTAAATGTTTGAGAAATTATTGTGAAATTTGTTGGGTAAAAATTAAAAGATTCGGATTTCAAGTAAGAAATAAATAAAATAATAAAAATAAAAGAATAAAGTTTAAAATGAACTTGGAAGCACGCAAATGTTGTCCTGAGATTATAAGGATTTTATCTTAAGATTCAATTGAGCACGATGGTGGAGTGATTTAAATATTCTCTCTCAAATAGTAAAAGTATATTAAAAAATAAAAAAATTGAATTAATTGTTGAAATATGCTAGTACATGATACGTTACATATTTTTTTTGCTTATCATTATTGGTATTTTCTTATTTTACGTTGCATATTATATATATTGTGATGTTCATGAATCTGTTCAATGAGAATCAAATCATGATGAGATCATGATAATTAGACTGATTCGTTTTTAAATATAGATCATAAATAATCTCAATTGTAGGTTACTTAAAGAAGGAATCGAGATAATCAAATAGACTGGTGTAATATATACCCGTCCATATAATCGAGACGATTGATCTTACAATTGCTTGTGTGAGGACACTATGGATAATGAGTTCACTAATTAATCCGCTCACGGAATACTGAATAGCTAATGATATATTATTGTCAGATAACAATTCCGTAGTCCTAATTATATATTTGGTCCTTAGACTTGAGATACGAAGGATGCCCTATATGAGTACTCCACCCTTTGATACCAGACTTATAGGTGTTGGAGGTTCTAGATCTAGTACAGACGATCATCAGGAGTGGTAAGACACCTTACAAAGGTAATTGAGTGTCGATAAAGGATCATCCGCTCTCGGTATCATGAGAAAAATATTCTATGTATTCTTGCTATGGCAAATCTCTGACCAAGGTCATTCGGATTGAGAGAGAAAGAGTTCCCCGGGAGAATTCGATTAAAGCGAGACTCGAGTAGATTTCATATGGGTCTGATAGCATCATACCCGATATATAGTCTTTGGGATATTAAATGGATGAGAGACTATAGATATACGGTAACTAAGGACAGACATGTCCAATAGATTGAATTCCCCTATATCATCTAGGGATTATAGCATAGTGGCATAGTACGTCCGTAGTTGATGATTTGGCTGAATTATTATAAGAGACGATAATTCACCGAGTCAGAAGAAGTTCTAACAAGTATGACTCATGGCCAGCTCGATATTGAGCCAAGAGGGTCACACACATATGATAGGGGTTGCGACGAGTAGAGGTACAGATATGAGATATTTGCTAGAATCTCTATCTTATCGGATATCCAATAAGCCCATAAATTATTGGATCTTATGAATAAGATCCAATAAGAGCTAATTAAAGATTATTGGGTAGAGATCTATTAATTCAAGAAGCTTGGGTAGTTAGATGGATTTTCAGTACCTAATAAGGTAGGATCTATTAGGGTTAAGTTGATAGGGACCTCTATAAATAAGAGGGAACCAAAGTAGCATAGACTAAATTCTTTTTAGCTGCCACCTCCTATTCTCCTCCCAGCTGATAGCCCTAGTTTGGAGCATGTGGATAGCAAGAAGGGTCGACCCCTTCTTGATCACGTGGTGCGTGTAGAGAGGAAGAGCGTGTAATAATTTGAGGAGCATCTTCGCTGCATCTGCCGTGTGGATCACCACTATAGAGGAGGACAGTTGATCTCCTTTGTCCACTCTTATAAAATTGAGATTTTGCAAGGATAGATAAAATACTGGGATCCGAAAGTGACGGCAATACAAGAGACAAAGGACTTGAACAATTTCTCTATTAAAGATATTGGGTTTTTAATTACCTATGAAATGACTTGTATGGCACAAGACAAACTCGCAAACAACATTCCAAAGAATAGGAAGGATTTGACACATAGAACAAAAGAAGACCACTCGAGCGAAAGCTCAAGTGATGATGACTTTGAACTCCTCACAAGTAAATTTAAAAGGTTCATAAAATAAGAATCAAAAAATAAAAATAAACTTAAAAGGAAGAAGTTGCCAAAGAAAAAGAAAAAGAAAGTATTCAAGGCGGCTTGGGACAAATCGAGTACATCTGAAGACGAGGAGCAAACTAACAAAGACAAAGTGACGAACTATGCCTTAATGGCTTTCGACGACGAGGTATACAAATCAACCGAAATGTCTTTACCTTACGATGAATTACTAAATGCTTTCCATGATTTATTTGATGGATGTAAGTCAGTTGGTAAAAAATATAAGTTGTTAAAAATGGATCATGCTTCTCTTACTAGTGAATTTGAAAATTTTAAAAATAAGTATGATAATTACATATTAACTCTTGTACTAAATGTGAAGAATTTGATTCATGCAAAAAGGAAAATTTATTATTACAATAAATGTTAGATAAATTTAAAATTGGTAGTAAATATTTAAACATGATTCTTGCTCGTAAGAATCATATTCATAGAAAAGAAGTAATTGGCTTGCATAAAGGACACACATTAAATATTTCCTTTAAAAATAAATATAATTTTTATGATAGACGTGGTCATTTTGTATATAAATATTCATTTAAAAGATATGACTTGCATAAATTAGTTTGGGTTCCTAAAAGAACCATAAATGACCTTATGTTAAAAAATAAGATGAGTAGATTAGGGACCCAAAGTCAAATAGGTATACCTATAACAAACCCACATTTCTTGTAGATAACCCTACAATCAAAAGCTAGGAGCAAAAATAAAATTTTGATAGTGGATGCTCAAGACTTATGATCGGAGATCCAACACACTTCACAAAGCTCACTAGCTGAAACAAAATGATTTTGATTGAAAATGCAATATGCTTTATGAAATCATGCTTAATGAGTTTATATTTTGAAATTATGCATGATGATTTTTATGATTTATGGCTTATTGATATTGATGATTATTTTTATGATGATTTTTTGTTTTTCAGTTTTAATCAATGATGCATGGATTTGACATAGAAAACAAGGACATGCTTATATGAAATCAATCGCTTAAATTGAAATAAAAAAGGAATGCATTATTCTTAAAAATGTCTCTATCCCTAAAAGTTTATCGAATCTTTCAAAAAGAGATTAATGAATCTATTTATATTATTTTTTATAAATCTATGAAAATAATTTTGATGTTTTGATGATTTAAATTTAAATGAGTGTTATCCAAATCTCTCATTTGATACTTGAGATTTTTTTTATCAAGATCTCTTATTTGATCTGCTATATTTCTTTACTAAAGAGAAGTTTTATCTTAACAACTTGAGATTTCTTATATATGAATCGAGATATTTTATTATTTGTTCTCCTATGATTCTTTTTGCTTTTTACAAATGAGGAGTTTTTATCCAAATCATGATCTTTGATAATTATAATTTTAGATTTTTACGAATCAAGATTGTTTACTATTATTCTTCTTTTCACTATTTGATTTATCCAAATAAATCATAATTTTTTCTCTTGATTTTTTGATATTCGATTCACAACTTGAAAGTTGTCTTATTACTTCATTGTATTCATGAAGTATATATCTCATTATTGAATTAATTTTTCTTATTATCCTTTTTATCATAATTTAAAAATTAATGAAAAAAAAAGAATCACAATATTGTATTATTCCCTTCTTTTTGACAATGACAAAGGGGGAGTAAGTCTTGCTAGCTTGCGCATCACAAAGAAAAACAAAATTACTAGCTTGTACATTTCAAGAAGAAAGAATTGTTAGCTTGCACACTTCAAGAAGAAGCAAAAATTGCTAAACTTGTATATATCAAGAAAGGCAAAATTGCTAGCTCACAAAGAAAGAAAAAACTTGCTAGCTTGCACTTCTCAAAAGAGAAGAAATAATTTGCTAGCTTGCTTATCTCAAAAATAGTAAAATTGCTAACTTGCACATCTCAAAACTTGCTAGCTTATATGTTCTATAGTGAAGTAGAACTTGTATGTTTCAAAAATATGCTAGTTGTACTTTGTTACTTTTTGTTGATGACAAAGGGGGAGAAGTTATGATGATAATCATACATTGTATGATGATGGTGTTTTGAAATTGTACATGTTATGCCTTGATAATTTGAAACTATGATGATGCACAATATATGAAATTTTGATATGATATATTGCATATGATTACTATGATTAAAATTATTTCACTTGAATTCAAAAATTATTACCCTTTTGAATTTAAGTTTTTATAACATATTGATAGGGGGAGTTTAGTTTAAATTCCAACATCAATTGGTTGTCATCATAAAAAAAGGGAGAGATTATTGAATCTCAAATTTTGATGATAAAATCAATTGATGAAATTATGATATAATATGTGCTTTGAGATAAGTGGCATAGGACTAACTTAGATCAGAAAAGACAAATTGATTAAAGTAGGAAGAATAAAATGTTAGGCCAGAGTAGAACATGTCAGAAGATTAGACGTCGGGTCGGAGGACTGGTCAACGTGCTAGAAGGACTTCGTTGCATGAGTTCGGGCATCAGGTCGAAGGATCGGACATTGCGCCAAGGAGATCGAAAGTTACGAGAGGTCAACATGCCGATTAGGTAATACACTGTAGGAGAGGACGATGCGCCGGATGAACCAATGATATAACGAACAACATAGAATTCTAGTCTTGTAATCGGTTGTCTTAACTGGTCGTAGTTAGGTCGTAATTGAGTTAGTTTTTTGAATAACCATACTAACTCAATTAGGAGCCTATTGGGCCTGATTTGAGACTGTTTTGGGTCAAATGAAAGGCTCATTCGGTGATGCAAGGTTAGGTGGAACCACCTATGAGTTGGTAAAGTCAAGAGCACAATTTTCCAAGCTGTCAAGCTATCGTATCGCCTAGACACAGTCTCCCAGTCTATGTCAATTGATGGTACCACCAGTCTGAGCAGTGCTACCACATAGTATCAATACTGCAAGCGATGGTACCGCCCAGCACAAGTGGTGGTACCGCTAGGACCCGGGAAACCTAAGATGAGACCTTTTTTAGCTCTATTTTTTAAGTCATTTGGGGTCTATAAATACCCATGTTATTTCTGCTTGGAAGAGCATGAAATTGAATAGAAAAGGGGGAAAATATACTTGAGAAAAAAAGTATTAGAATCTCTCTTCCTCCTAGAGTTAGAAGGTTTCTAAAGGAGGAGTGAGGTCTAAAAAAGAGAGATGTAAAGGTTCTCTTCTGAGCTTGTGAAAAGGAGAAAGAGATGTAAGGATAGTTTATCTTCACCCATTAAAAAGAAGATCGGTAGTGAAAGCCGGTGGTCTCAAGTGAAGAGGAATCGAGAGTGGACGTAGGTTGGGACAACCAAACTACTATAAAATCTAGTATGTATTTACTTTATGCTTTTCGTTTACATTGCAAATTGATTTCTTACTCTCACTATGCTTTTAAGTTAAACATCTTTTCGATATGACTTTATTGAATGAAGTTTTCGAATCGACATAAGTTTTACGAAAGCACTAATTCACCTCCCCCCCTTTTAGTGTCGATACGGTCTTAACATATGACACATTATATTATGAGACTGAATCAAAATAATCTCTCACGATAATATTAAGTCGATAAGTGTAAAGCAATTAGATTGACCCACGTGACCTTCCATCATTATAAGGAGAAATCGATTCCCGACATTATAATATCCCTCACTTTCGAAAAAAAAAAAATTATAAGCATCTATTTCAAACTTGGATGACCTATATGTAAATATAATAAATCCAATAATTAAAGCATTAGGCTGCCAAAAATAAAAAAATAAAAAACTAAAAATTATGGTTTTATCCCACCGCCTCTCATGCACTCTGTTTCCCATATGGGAAACACATGTTGCAATGGAAAGGGGCTGCAGCGGTGGTTGCGATTGTGACCGTGGCTATGATTGTTGCTGCAACTGTGGCAGTGGCAGTAGCGACTAGGAAAAAAGGAAGATAGATATAGAAAACGAACAAAGGAGAGGACATAGAGGAAAAATATAAGAAGGATTCGGGCATACACCTTCTTCAGATCTTTGGATCAAAATTTTTGAAAGGCAAGTGTTTTGATCTTTCTTATTGTAAGTGTTCTGATCTTTCCTATTGTAAGTGTTATGATCTTTCCTCTTGCAAGTATCCTAATCCGTCTTTATTATGATTTTATCTCTAAATTTACTTTAAATATGAGAAACTTTGAATTGTTTTAGCCTTGCATTTGATACATCTCTTGTTTAGACGTAACGATTTGAATCTGGAAAGCTTCCTAGATTCTGACCCTTCCACATTGTTTTAGCTATAAATCCTTGCATAAAACTTATTTTCAATTTGGATAAAACTTATTTGATCAGAATATATACTCATAAATTATTCTTTTGATAGTTTATTTGAAAATTTTGGAGTAAGTTTGCCTGCCCAAACTTCTATTTCAATTGAACCTATGGATTTTGCGAAATATGGATTGTAACATTTGACCTTTTGATACTAAATGCTTATAAGTCTCTGTTGGAAACTCTGATTTATTCAAAACTTATTTTATTAGAAATTAGACTCGTAGATCTTTCTTTTGATATCTGGATTGAAAGATTTGGAGTCCAAATGTCTGCTTAGTTTTCTATTGAAGTCAACTTGATGAATTATGCAAAACAGAGATTTTGTTCTCTGACTTTTGGTTACCAAATTATTCGTAACTCTCTGTTGGAAAGTTCAATTCATATGATACTTGTTTTATCTGAAATTAGATTGAAATATATTTCTAATGATATATTTTTTGAGTAAATTGGAGCATAATTGATAGTCTGAATCATTTGTTCAATGTGCCTCTCAAATTCTGCTAAAAATCGAGCTTTGATCGATTTTGCCTGTTCTTGTTCCATTTCCTTTAGAAATTGATTTCATCTAGCATTTTTTCTTCAATTGAGCTTTATATTACTGTTTTGAATTCTTGAATGCTTTTGTCCTTAAATTATTTACATTCTTGAAACCTTTTATGTAAAGTTTATATTGTATTGCATTGTTTCGTATGAACATATGTATATTCCGTTATTCCGCATGTTCTTCCGATATATGCCAAAATCCTTGTATACTCTTGCCTTTAGTTCCTTTTAAGTTTGAATTCATTTGTGAAAGATTTTGTTTGCATCGTAGCACATGTACGTTTCGTTGTTCCGCATATATTTCCGATATGTCCCAATTTATTGTTCACAATACCCTTTTGTACTCTGTTATTTGTGGGATAAAATAAATCTTTGCTAGAAATAGTAAAGGGTATATATCTAGAGCCTGCGTTCCTCTAGACTTCTATTTGGTGGTCATTTAGAAATGGATGAATTACATTCTGTCTGTGGCCCCAATGTACCTTTTGTATGTTTGATATGATATCCAAAGTTTTGGCTATATGTTTCTATACATGCTTTGGATAAGAATGATATGAATGCAATGTCAAATACGATGTTTGAGCTTCGGTTTCGTATTTGTTCTTTGATTTGCTCCGAAATGGTTCATATGTCGTTGATATGCTCTGAAATATTTCATATGCTATTGATATGTTCCGAAATGCTCCCTATGCCTTTGAAATGTTCATACGCCATTGATACGCTTTGAAATATTTCATATGCCATTGATATGTTCCGAAATATTCCATTTGTCATTGATATACTCCGAAACATTTCATACGCCTTTGATAAGCTCTGAAATGTTTCATTTGGTATTGATATACACCAAAATATTTCATTTGCCGTTGATATTTTCTGAAATGTTCCATACATCGTTTATATGCTTTGGAATATTTCCTACGCTATTGATATGCTTCGATTACTCTCGATTCCATTTGTTATGAACCAAATATGTTTTAAATGAAATAACATTACGATTCTGTATCTAATGAGATGGTACCCTCGAATCTCTTGTATTCTACCTTGCATTGTGATAACTTATTTAAAACTATTCCTTTTCATTATGGATATATTTTTTCACTTGCTGAGCTATTTTTAGCTCACTCCATTGTTATATAAATCTTTCAGGTTAACTTGTCACTCTTTCAGAATTATGGGCAAGTCTTGTTGGTTGTTATGCTATTGTTCTATAAGCATATTTTGTATGTAATGAAATGTTGTCGATGAACCTGAATAGATATATCGTGTACAATGATATGAACTGGTGGTAAATGATTGAAGTTCTGATTGTATAAATTGTTTAGCTTGTGGATTTATAAGTGTCATTAATGTTTTATTAAGTTGGTTTGGGTTTTCATAAATGTGAATTATCGAGTGATGAGATATATGATTATAAACTTCACATGTTTTATAGATGTGAATTTGATTGAATGTTTCTCAGTGTCCTCAAATGTTAGTTTAGATCATGGATTGATTTGTGATGAAAAATTTTAATATTATCGATATTTTGAGGGGGCATGACAGAGGTGGTATCAGAGCATTATTTGAGGATTACTGAAATATTTGATTTGTTGATGTGTAAAATATATTGAGGTCTAGCAAACTATAGTGATTGGTGGAAAATTTTTTTGATGTCTTTTAGGAATATAGGATAACGAGGACATTTGGTCTTCCTACTTCATTTGCTTTTAATTAATTAAGTGGGATAAAAGAGTTGATTGGAGATATCAAATCAGAGTGGCATAGCGGAAGCATGGTGAACCTAGTCCATTGGTGGTAGAATAATGAATGATGTGAATGGAGGAGATATTTGATGTACGAAATTATTCTGATAATAAAAGAATTTTTAGAAATAAAGGACAAGAATGGCAAGGACAAGTTTACCAATAAAAATGCGATTGAAAATGAATTAGAAAGTGATAACAAAAGGGTCAATACATTTGGATTTGAAAAGGGAAGTCACCACAAAAGACCTGTGTAAGATGTGAGTTAAATTATGAAACAAGTCTATGTTTTCAGGTGATTGGAGCCTATTTTGCTTATGCAAAGTTGGATCATAAATTAAAAGATTACCTTTTTGAATAAAAAAAAAGTCACTATCTCCTAAATCATTAGCTGTCAGAGTGTATGTTATCACAGAATATGATTCTAAAGCTTCTGAATCAGTGGTCAAAGGTATTATCTATGTTGAAAGAATACAAAAAATTTGTTTGACTATGGGTCCTGTCTATGATTTGATTCGTAATATTTTGCTTATCACTTGGGCATTCAACCTAGCTCACTGGATTATATGCTATATGTAAATATGACCATTGGGGATTGTTTGATAACAAACTTGAACTAGTCATCTTGTTTGATTTCTATTGGAGAACATGAACTTCTTGTTGATTTGGTTCTCATACAGATTTTGAGTTTTGATATTATACTTGGTATGGATTGACTATCTTCCTATCATACCAGTATAGATTGTTATACAAAATGATCATTTTTTGTATACTAGATTATCCCATCTTTTATTTTGAGAGTATTAGGTATGATTTATCTCCTTGTCTCATGTATCCCAAGATGACTTGCCCGGATTACCTCCAGACAAAGAGGGTGAATTTGCTTTTGATTTGATCCTTGGGACAATCTCAATATCTAAGCCTCTCTATAGAATGACATCATTTGTGTAAGTAGAATTAAAAAAAAAAAAACTAGAAGGACTATTAGATAAAGGTTTTATTTGACCCAGTGTTTCACCATGAGGTGCTTTGGTATTGTTAGTTAAGAATAAGGATGGAACATTCAGGATTTATATTAATTATAGATAATTGAATCAGGTGATCATAAAAAACAAGTATCCTCTACCCAGAAGTGATGACTTGTTTGATGAATTACAGGTGCATAAGTACTTTCCAAGATTGATCGAATGTCGAGTTACGATCTATTAAAGATCAAGGAGGATTTTCAATCATTATTGGATAATTATATAATTGTATTATATTGATGAAACTATTTGGAAGCTGGAGGAGGAAATGAAGAAAACGTAATCATCATATTTTCATCGATTGAGGTATTGACCAATTTAGAGGATTAAATTTTCTTTTAAAGACGAGGGAGTCTAATATCCCTCACTTCCAAAAAAAAAAAAAAATTTTATAAGGAACTATTTCAAACTCGGATGCTATATGTAAACATAATAAATCCAGTGATCAAAGGGTTAGGCTGTCAAAAAAAAAAAAAAAAAAACTACAAATTATGGTTTTCTCCCACCACCTCCATCGGAGTGGAGAAGGGAGGAAGAGGAGAGGAAGAGAAAAGAGAAGAAGAGGAGAAGAAGAAGAAGAGGGAGAAGAGAAGAGAAGAAGAAGAAGAGGAGGGAGAAGAAAGGAAAGAAGAAGGAGAAGAGAGGGAAGAGGGAGAGGAGAGAGAGGTAGCTGCAGCAGTTAGGGCAGAGGGAAACAGAGGAGGAGAGGATGTGTGGGGCGTTAGGGAGGAGGAGAAGAAGAAGAAGAAGAAGAGGAGGAGAAGAAGAAGAGAAGAAGAAGAAGAGGGAGGAGGTGGTTGCGGCAACTCTGTTTCCCATAGGAGGAAACAGAGGGGGAGGCGCTGTGCGTCGGGGAGGAGAAGGGAAGAAGAAGAGAAGCAGGGAAGAATAGGAGAAGAAGAGAAGGGAAAGAAGGGGCTGCAGCTACGACTGCGGCGGTGGCAGTTGGAAGAGAAGAAGGAGAGGAAGAAAAGGTGAGGAAGAAGAGAGGAAGGAGAGCTGCAGCTGCCACATTGCGGCGGCGGCTGTGGCAGCTGCAGTTGTGGCAGGGAAAGAGGAAGAGGAAGGAAGAAGGGAAGGAGAGGAAGAAGAGAAGGGGAAGAAGGGACTGCGGCTGCGGCGAAGGCAGCTGCAGCTGGAAGAGAAGGAGAGGAAGAAGAGCAGGAGAGGAAAAAAGGCTGCGGCTGCGACTGTAGTAGCTGCGTTGGCGAAAGAAGAACAGGAAGAGGGGAAGGTGGCTGCGGTTGCGGCAGCGGCAGCGGCAGCAATACGACTGCGGCGTGGCTGCGACAGCGAGGTGGCTGCAGGCTGTGTTTAGGAAAGAAAAAGAAGGAATGAAAGAAAGGAAAAAGAAAGTGTTGTAGTGGAAAGGGGCTGCAGCGGTGGTTGCGGCTGTGACCGTAGCTACGGTTGCGGCTGTAACTGTGGCAATGGCAGGCTGGAAAAAAAAGGAAGATAGATGTTGAAAACGAAACAGTGAGAGGATCAAAATTTTGGGTATACACTTTCTTCAAGTATTTGGATCAAAATTTTTGAAAGTCAAATGTTTCGATCTTTACTATTATAAGTGTTTTGACCTTTCCTATTATAAGTATCCTGATCATTCTTTAGTGTGATTTTATCTCTGCATTTGCTTTGAATATGAGAAACTTTAAATTGTTCTTGCCTTGCATTTAATACATCTCTTGTTTAGGCGTAACAATTTGAATCTGGAAAGTATCCCAGATTCTGATCCTTCCACCTTGTTTTAGTTATAAATCCCTGCATAGATTTTTAATTTGGACAAAACATATTTGATCAGAATATATACTATTAAATCATTATTTTGATAGCTTATTTGAAGAATTTGGAGTAAGTTTTCTTGCCCAAACTTCTATTTCAGTTGAACCTATGGATTTTGCAAAACAGGGATCGTAACATTTGACCTTTTGATACTAAATGCCTATAAGTCCTTGTTGGAAACTCTGATTTATTCAAAACTTATTTCATTAGAAACTAGACTCGTAGATCTTTCTTTTGATACTTGGATCGAAAGATTTGGAGTCTAAATGTTTGCCCAGTTTTTTACAAAACAGAGATTTTGTTCTTTAACTTTTGGTTATCAAATTATTCGTAACTCTCTGGTGGAAAGTTCAATTCATATGATGCTTGTTTTATCTGAAATTAGATTGAAATATATTTCTAATGATATATTTTTTTGAGTAAATTAGAGTATAATTGATAGTTTGAATCATTTGTTCAATGTGCATCTCAAATTCTACTAAAAATCGAGCTTTGGTCGATTTCACCTGTTTTTGTTCCATTCCCTTTGGAAATTGATTTTATCTAGTATTTTTTCTTCAATTAAGCTTTATATTACTGCTTTGAATTCTTTCATGTTCTTGTTCTTAAATTATTTGCATTCTTGAAACCTTTTATGTAAAGTTTATATTGTATCGCATTGTTTCGTATGGACACATGTATATTCCGTTGTTCCGCATATGCTTACGATATATGCCAAAATCCTTGTATACTCTTGCCTTTAGTTCTTTTCAAGTATGAATGCATTTGTGAAAGATTATGTTTGCATCATATTGACTCATAAAGGCACATGTATGTTTCGTTATTCCGCATGTATTTCTGATATGTCTCAATTTATTGTTCACAATACCCTTTTTGACTCTGGTGTTTGTGGGAAATATGAAACTTTGCCAGAAAAGATAAAGGGTATGTGTCTAGAGCCCGTGATGTTCTAGACTTCTGTTTGGTAGTCATTCAGAAATGGATGAATCACATTCTGTCTGTGGTTTCACTGCACCTTCTGTATATTTGATATGATATCCATAGCTTTGGCTATGTGTTTCTATATATGCTTTGGATAAGAATGATATGAATGCAACGTCAAATACGATGTTTGAGCTTCTGTTTCGTATTTGTTCTTTGATATACTCCGAAATGGTTCATATGTCATTGATATGCTCTGAAATATTTCATATGCTATTGATATGTTCCGAAATGCTCCCTATGCTTTTGAAATGTTCATATACCATTGATACGTTTTGAAATATTTCATATGTCATTGATATGTTCCGAAATGTTCCATTTGTCATTGATATGTTCCAAAACATTTCATACGCCTTTGATAAGCTCCGAAACGTTTCATTTGTTATTGATATGCTCCAAAATGTTTCATTTGCCATTGATATGTTTCAAAATGTTCCATACGCCGTTTATATGCTCCAGAACATTTCTTATGCTATTGATATGCTCCGATTACTCTTTATTCCATTTGTTATGAACCAAATATGTTTTGAATAAAATGACATTGTGATTATGTAAATAATGAGATGGTACCCTTGAATATCTTGTATTCTGCCTTGCATTGTGATACCTTACTTATTTGAAACTATTCCTTTTCGTTCTGGATATGTTTTGTCACTTGCTTAGCTGTGTTTAGCTCACTCCGTTGTTATATAAGTATTTTAGGTTAGCTTGTCACTCTTTGAGATATTTGAATTGGGCTGAGGCAGTAAAGAGCTATTCATAATTATGGGCAAGTCTTGTTGGTTATTATGTTATTGTTGTATAAGCATATTTTGTATGTAATGAAATATTGTTGATGAACCTGAATGGATATATCGTGTAAAAGTGGTAAAAGATCTCTCATATTTAAAATTTTGGAATATTAAGTTTAGTTTACAATGATATGAACTGGTAGTAATGATTGAAGTTCTGATTGTATAAATTGTTTAGCTTGTGGATTTATAAATGTTGTTAACGTTTTGTTAAATTGGTTTGGGTTTTTATAAATGTGAATTATCGAGTGATAAGATATATGATTATAAAATGCATAAGTTTTATGGATGTGAATTTGACTGAATATTTCTCAGTGTCCTCAAATGTTAGTTTGGATCTTGGATTGATTTGTAATGTAAAATTTTAATATTATCGATATTTTGAGGGGGCGTGACAAACATGGGATGAGTTGGTTGAGACTCTCAAGGCTCACCTATATTACGATTTTGGGATCTTACCTATGTTATGTTGAATCTCAGATTTTGATGGTGAAATCTTTTGATAAAGTTATGATCTATTCAGCATTTGAGTGATGCAGGATTAACTTCGATCATGGAAAGACAAATCGATTGAAGCAGGAGAATCAGACGTTGGCCCGGAATGGATTATATTAGAAGATTGGATGTCGGGCCAAAGGATTGGTCGACGTGAGTTCGAGCATTGGGCCAGAAGGATAAGACATTACGCTAAGAAGATGAAATGTTACAGGAGGTCAACATACCGATGGATCAAGCAATACGCCGAAGGAGAGGATGATCCGTCGAAGGATCGGACGAAGCACCGGATGAACCAATGATAAGCCGGAAAACATAGGATTCATGCTTATAATTGTATGTGTCTAGATCGAAGTAGTTTAGGTCTTAATTGAGTTATTTTTTGGTGTAATCATACTAACTCAATTAGGGGCTTATTGGGCCTGAATCAGGATTGATTTGGGCCTATTAAAAGGCCCATTCAGTGACCTACAATTGGGTCAAGCGGTGGCACTGCCAGACCAAGTGGTGGAACCACCTATGAGTTGGAACGTATGAAGTGTACGTTTTTCGAAAGACTTGACGGTGATACCACCAATGCCAGGCGATGGTACCGCTTAGACTATCAAGTGGTGGTACCGCCCGGACTGTTAGGTGGTGGTACCGTCAGTGTACAGAGTGGTAGGCGATAGTACCGCTAGTACTCCAAAAACCCAATGATTTGAAGTTTTGGCTCCATTTTTGAAGTCATTTGGGGTCTATAAATACCCCACTTATATCTACTTGGGATAACAAGAAAAAAAGGGAAAGAATTCTTGAGGAAGAAAGTGTATAAACTCTTTTGAAATATTGAGTCTCTTCCTCCTAGAGTTAGAAGTCTTCTAAGGGAGGAGTGATGTCTTAGTATTAAAGAGATGTGTAAAGGTTATCTCTTGAGCCTGTGAATAGGAGAAAGAGTTATAACAAGGGTAGTTGATCTTCACCCATTAAAAGAAAATTGTTAGTGAAAGTTTGTGGCCTCGACAGAAGAAGAATTGAGAGTGGACATAGGTCGAGATGACCGAACTACTATTAATCGATTTGCATTTACTTTATAGTTTTTATTCCTATTACAAACTGATTTACTTGCTTACTACTCTTACGAGCGTTTTAAGTTAAACGTATTTTCGATACGGTTTGATCGAATGAAAATTTTGAAATCGGTTCTAACTTTTCAAAAGCACTAATTCACCCTCCCTTTACATGGGCCTAGCTGGCCCCTAATTGGGTTGGCCCAAATCCAAGCCCAATTACATGCTAACTATGAAATCCTAAGACATTTGCTAAGCAAAACAAGTCCCTATGTCTATTCTTCCGGCGAGCTTCCGGCGAACTTCCGATGATCTCTCGGTAATGTTCCGGCGGACTCCCGATAAGCTCTTGGACTTCACGACGATCTTCTTGGCGAGTTCCGACGAGCTAATCTGGCAAGCTCCAAGACTTCTCGGTCGATTCCTCCAGAACTTCCAACAAACGTCTGGACTTCCGATGAACTCTCAAACTCCCACCGTAATCGCGTCCTTGACTCCGGGACTTCATTTTGCTTTATGCCTTGCTATCGTAGTTAATCCTGCACATGTAAAAACATACTTTGATCTAGACAATTAATACTAAGCATTAATCAAGTTGTCCGTCATGTCATTGGTCCCTCGACGCTTCGTCCGATTCTTCGGCGCATCGTCCTCTCTTGCGGCCTATTGCCCAATCGGCCAGTTGACTCTGCAACTCCGATATCCTTGGCACAATATCCGCTCTTCTTGGCCTGATGCCCAAATCCACAGCCCGAAGCCTTCTGTCGATATGTCGACCAATCCACCGACCTGACGTCCAATCTTCTGATATGTTCCTCCGGCCCAACATGATGTTTCCTGCTTTAATTATCTCATCCTGATCGAAGCATCCTGCGTCACTCAAAACGCAGATTAAAACATAAAAACATATCGATTGGTTTCATCATCAAAATCCGAGATTCAATAGTTCCAGGGTATTGAGATGGCTGACGTTTCACGTGCAGTTGCGACTTGCCGAAAACAAGTCGTGGCACACTAAAACAGAGCTGTTTTGGGCAATTCAACCCGGTACGGCGAGCGGTCACACTACAGCACTGTAACCTATTCGAACATACATTTTTATAAGCAAAAACACATAAAACTAAGGCAAAACATGATGTCATGTCTCGGTACAAGCATGCAAAAGCGACGAACGATTCGTTGAACGAAGTTGTTGCGGGTACGCGACGACCATTCGTGATAGTACGCTATTTTCTCCGCCATGAAAACGATTCTCAGGTTACTGAGCCAATCCATATAATTTGGACCAATGAGATGGTTGACATCAAATATGCCACATAAGAGATTTGAAAGCTATATTTTTTGAAAATAAATATATAGCAAAAATAAATAACATGTAGACTTTATAAAAAGTAAACAATCAAGATAATGATTTCTATCTTAATCTAGTCCTACTATTTTCTTGCTAAAACACACAACTCCCTCTGATATTTGAATCAGAGACACCCAACGGATCTTTAGTGGGAATCGAGATCCAATCGACATCTTAACGTAACCTCGAGGGACTCGACCGATCATATTAAGACTGAAAAGATAGGCAACTCTTGCTGATCACAACTCTTTATGATTCTCATCCTGTTTGGCCTTCGAACCACCATAGCCTCAAAGGACTCGACCAACCATAATGTTCGTCTAAGTCATCATCATTGTTATAAGATGAGTCTGATTCGATGATATGCCCTCAAGGGATTCGATCAAGCATACCACATCCTTAGGTCATCGGTGATATCTCTATATTATAGGCAAGATATTGAATCACGATATAGGTGAGCCTTGAGGGACTTGACCAACTCAACCTATGTCAGGAATCGATTTCTCCCTATAACGATAAAAGGCCATGTGGGTCAATCTAATTGCCTCGTATTTACCGACTTAATATTATCGAGAGAGGATTTAGATTCGGTCTTCTATGATATGTCACACATACATATTTAATATATATCTACATCACATATAAATATATATATATATACATATCTAGTACGTGTATAAGTAATCACACATCACATAAGCAATCATACCAGATGATCATGAATCACAACCTAATGTGATTAAGCCCAAGCCAATGGGCCCAATCACTCATATCACAATCTATGTGTGCACCGACACATCTCCATGCCCTATGATTGTCCATCTCATCCTGGTCGGTTACGTCGACATCTCGATGCATCTTCATGCATTATGATAGTCCGTCTTAGCCTCGTGGGTCCCGCTATCGTCTCCACGCACCTGCTGCACCTTCTCATATAATTACAATATAATCACAGGCACATAGGCCCAATAATAAATGAGAAAAAATAAAGGCTCCCAGGCCCTAATAATAATAATCATCATAATACACACATACGTCACATCACATTGTCCATGATCATCCTTCCACATCACATGTACATATCACCATATAGGACTACTAGATAATAATAATTTATTAAACTATTTAATTAATTATTTTGTAGTATTTTGGGAACCCTACCATAGGGTGCCCCCATATGGTAGGTAGTCCCTTGTGTGGCTAGGAAATCTTAGCCACTAGTGACACCCCTACGGCTAGGAATCCTAGGCCATAGTGCTGCCTTGTGTGGCTAGGAAACCCTAGCTACCAAAGAGTCCTCTGCAACCAAAAAACCCTAGCTATGGGGCAGCCTTGCCCCGTGCGGCCAAGAATCCTGGTCGCTAGGGTCTCCTTAGCGGATAGGAAACCCTAGCCGCCAGGGGTGCCCCTTGGAGCCAAGAAACCTAGCTACAGGGGTTGCCAATCCTATTGGTCGAAAGCACCCTTGTTGCTCTTAACCTTGCTGCTTTTGGCCAGGCTGAGAGCGATAAGCTTTGCAAGCAGCCTTTGGCCAAATTATAGGGCAGCAACAGTTGCTGGCCTTTCTCCCTTGTTATGTAACAATAATTTTGGTGAAAAAACATTAATTTAAAACACCTTTTAGCAAGGAGCAGATGTGCAATCCAGATCTCAAAAGCTACAACAAAAATCATAATAATCACGCAAAAAAAATTCTACGTGATTGAACAAAACACACGTAGTTTAAAAGCCAATCTTTCGCACAAACAACTTGGCTCTGATACCACTATTAGGAAATCTGGGTCGACATCACATATGTAGTGGAAGAACAAAAAATAAAAATCTCATATTTTTATATAAAATAGTTTCTTATCGTCGTGCAAAGATACTGATCATAGGTGTCTTACAAACTAATCATGTGAGTGATGGCACATATGACGTTACACAGTCTTTTTGCTTATTATTATTATTATTATATTTTCTCACTTTATATTGCTTGATGCATAAGTATATTATAATGTCCATAGATCTCTGCAATGAGAATTGGATCGTGATGATATCACAATAATGAGACTGATTCACCTTTAAATACAAACCTTAAATAATCCTAGTCATAGGTTCCTCGAGAGGGGCATCGAGATAACAAGATAGACTGGTGTGCTGTATACCTATCCATATGATGGAGGCAACTGGTCTCATAGCTACTCATGTGGGGATACTATAGCTATAGTGCAAGTGCTTATTGGAGAATGAGTTCATTAATTGATCCGCTCACGGAATGCTGGATGGTTGATGATATCTCATTATCAAACAGTGATTCCGTCATCCCAATGATGTACATGGTACTTAGACTTGAGATATCAAGGATATCCTATATAAGTACTCCACTCTTTGATGCCAGACTTATAGGTTTGGAAGTTTCAAATCTAGTATAGCCAGCCATCGAGAGTGGCAGCCAACTTTACGAGGGCTATTGAATGTCGATATATGTTCATCTACTCTAGGTATCATGAGAGGAATATCCTATGTATTTTTGCTCAGACAAATCCTTGGTCAAGGTCATTTGGATTGAGAGAGAAAGAGTCCTCTAGGAGAATCCAATTAGAGTAAGACTCGAGAAGAAACCATATGGGCCTGATAGCACCATGCTCGGTGTATAGTCTCTAAGATATTAGATGAATGATGGATTATAGGTACATGATAGCTGAGGACAGATAGGTCTAAAGGATTGGATTCCCCTATATCGTTTAGGGACTATGACATAGTAGCCTAGTACGTCCGTAGTCGATGAGTCGAGTGAATTATTATAGAGATAATAATTCGCTAAACCAAAAGGAGTTCTGACAGGTATGACTCATGGCCAGCTCGATATTGGGTCTAGAAGGTCATACACAAATGGTAGGTGTTACAACGAGTAATGGTTCGAATATAAGATATCCGTTGGAGCCCCTATCTTAATAGATATCCAATAATTATCTGAATTATTGGATCCTATGGATGAGATCTAATAAGAGCTAATAAGAGATTATTAGATAGAGATTCACTAATCTAAGATGCTTGGATAGTTGGATGGAGATCCAATACCCAATATGCTAGGATCCATTAGGGTTAAGTTGACATAGGGCCTTTATAAATAGGAGAGAACCAAAAGGTCATAGTCTAGGGCTTCTTGGTTGTCATCTCCTATTCTTCTCTCTCCTTCTCCTCCTCAGCCAACAAGTGTAAAGATTTGTGCAACGATTTGAGGAGTGTCTTTGCAATCCCTACCATGTGGATCATCGTTAGAGAGGAGGTCACTTGACCTTCTTCATCCTCTCCCACAGATCTGTAGGAATTTAGGGATATACGATCTCTGTAGGTAACACAACTATCTCACGAGTGATTTTTAATTTTGTAGGTCTTTGCATACCAATCATCGCATGACGACGAATACCTTTTTGGAAAATTTATAATTTTATTTTATGTTCTTCCATTGCACATTTGATGTCACTACTAGATTTCCCTACAGAAGATTAGTGCACAAAAACCCACAAAATAAAAAAAACTATGTGTATAAGAAGATTGTGGTACTTAGAGAGATCATATATCCTTGAATTTTTGCAGATCCATGGGAGAGAATGAAGGAGGTCAATTGTCTTCCTCTCTAGCGGTGATCCACATGGTAGAGGCTGCGAAGATGCTCCTCAAATCGCTGCTCAAATCTCCTCTTTGTGTGCACCACGCAACCAAGAAGGGGCCGACACTTCTTACTATCCACATGCCCTAAATAGGGGCTGTTGAGTGAGAAGGAGAGGGAGAGAAGAGAATAGGAGGTGGCAACCAAAAGGGGTCTAACCTATGGCCCTTTAGTTTCTTTCTATTTATAAAGGCTCATTGTCAACTTAACTCTAATGAATCATGCCCTATTGGGTATTGGATCTCTATCCAACTACCTAAGTTTCTTAGATTAGTGAGTCTCTAGCCAATTATCTCTCATTGGCTCTTTCTGGATCTCATCTATAGGATCTAATAATTCAAGGGCTTATTGAATATCCAATAAGATACGGGCTTCAGTAGATATCTTATATCCAAACCTCTACTCGTCGCAACACCTATCATATGTGTGTGACCCTCTAGGCCAAATATCGAGTTGGTCATGAGTCATACCTATTAGAACTCCTTTTGGCTCAATGAATTATTATCTCCATAATAATTCACTCGACTCATAGACTACGGACATACTAGGCCACTACGTCGTAATCCTCAGGAATCAAATCTATTGGACATGTCTATCCTCAGTTATCATGTATTATAGTCCATAATTCATTTAATATCCCAGAGATCGTATATCAGGCATGATGCTGTTAGACTTATACGGTTTCTACTCGAGTCTCACTCTAATCGGATTCTCTCAGAGAACTCTCTCTCTAAATTCAAATGACCATGGCTAAAGATTTGCTTGAGCAAGGACACATGAGATATTCCTCTCATGACATTGAGAGTGGATGATCTTCTATCGACACTTAATAGCCTTTGTAAGATTAGATGTCACTCTCGATGACTGGCTGTGCTAGATCTGAAACTTTCAGGCCTATAAGTCTGGTATCAAAGAGTGGAGTACTCATATAGGACATCCTTGGTATCTCAAGTATAGGGACCAGATACACCATTGGGTCGACGGAATCACTATCTAACAATGAGGCATCATTAACCATCCAATATTACATGAGCGGATCAATCAATGAACTCATTCTCCAATAAGCACCTACATGGTATCCCTAATGTCCCTACACGGGCAGCTATGAGACCGCCTCTATCATATGGATGGGAATACAGCACACCAATCTATCCAATTATTCGATATCCCTCTCGAGTGACCTATGACTGGGATTATTTATGGTTTGTGTTTAAAGGCGAATCGATCTCATTATCATGATCTCATCACAATCTGATTCTCATTGCATCGATCCATGAGCATCACAATATATACAGAAAAATAAAGTGATAAAATATCAAATAAAATAATAAGCAAAAAAAGTGCATATCATGTTACACATGTCATCACTCATGTGATTGGCTTGCAAGGTACTTATGACTAGCAGGATCCATTATGGTTAAGTTGATAGGGACCTCTATAAATAGGAGAGAACCAAAGGGCATAGACTACAATTTTTAGCTACCACCTCCTATTCTCCTCTCTCCCTCTCTTTCTCAATCGACAGCCCCAATTTGGGGCATGTGGATAACAAGAAAGATTAGTCTCTTCTCGATCACGTGGTGCGCATGGAGAGGAAGATCGTGCAGCAATCGCTACTAGATAGGAGGACAATTGACCTCCTTCATCCACTCCTACAGAACTGAAATTTTATAGGGATATATGATCTCCCTAGGTAATAAATCTGCCTTGATACATGCGATTTTTTGTTTTGCATTTTGTTTTACGTACCAATCTTCGCACGATGAAATCTTTTTTTATTTTAAGAAATATGATATTTTATTTTTCTATTCTTCCGTGATGCTTTGTCTAGATTTCCCAACAAAATCTAGATTAATTAGGAGTTTAGAACTATTTATAGAGCCTAAGAATACCTTAAAGGTCATCATGATATTTGTTCGAGGGATATGTCATTGTATATACAATCATTGCAAAATAACTTAAACTTTTAAGTTTTAAGAATTAAATCCAACAGAATTTTGTTCAAATTAATGTTATTAAGCTTATATACCCATACACATTCACATTCGTTCTCCTACTTCAATGTTATAAATCGAAATATCACAAAGCCAACTGAAAAGATCATCCTTCGACGTGACATCGACCAGAGAGTGTTTCTTCATGATCCGAACAAGCCTTGTCAATCTACGAAACCCCCAATCGACCAGAGGACATCACGAGAATCACTTCAAGTTGATTAACAGGCGATGTAAATCGAATTACATCTCACTCGTTAAAAACACATAGAACAAAGCAAGTAAATCCTAAATCTGGACATCATCGACTAATTCAATATGACGATGGAAAAGAAGAAAAAGAACAATCAAATACCATCAAACACGACACGAACAACAAAGATATCATGTCAGAAAAAAAACGAAATATGAAATCATACCAAAAGATATGTAATGAGGAGATCATCATTGTCAAGATGCCGATCGGAGAAGAAAGTGCCTCCCCATGGTGCAGTCAACCCTAATAGATCTAAAGAACCATTGAGCGAGAGTGCAACTGTATGGTTGAGAGTCCAAAAACGATGATTCGTTATATATATATATATATATATATATATATATATATATATATATATATATATATATATATATATATATATAGAGAGAGAGAGAGAGAGAGAGAGAGAGTGAGTGAGTGTGTGTGTGTGTGCGCGCGCGCGTTATAATAAAATATTTTTTTGTTACTTATACGCTTCTTCAATGGAAACGTGATACAAAACAGAGTGAAATTTCTTGAGATGGTCCAACAAAACAAGGGTGAGGTTACCGTGATTGGAAATGATGGGAAGCGGGAAATACAAATTGGGCATTGTGTGAAATTACAACTTTTCTTCTTTAATAACCGATCTTCGATCTTAATTTCCATTAGTTTATAGAGTTTGTGATTTATGCATTTGACTCTTCATATAACTGCAAAAACTCAGAAACTTGAAGATATGACAATGTTATTAATTTTCTTGATTGAGCGTTTATCAAGAAACACAGAGAGATCAAGCCTTTGTGAAACTATTACTATAATAATAATAAAGTTATAAGTCATAATTATTTGAGATTGATTGCATTAATCACAATGAGATTAGATTCGTAAAAAATCATATATTTAGTTAAGTTTAAGTACTTGATATATGTAAAACAAATCATACTTTGGTGAAACTAATACATGACAATTTTTCTACATATTAAATTTTAATATTTTTAAAAAATTAGTAATGATCATTATCAGTAGTTAATTTGACCTATTTTTTGGAAAAAATGGTAATTAAAGTAACACATACAAAAGATCATAATATTTAGGATTATATATACAATATCGAATCTTTTGGAGGGATAAATTTATATTATTGAAATTATGAGGGGCAAGTATGATATTTCTCGAGTTTAGAACTTATCTCTCTTCAGTTAATCTATTTTTTTTATATATTTTTAAAATAGTGCAATGCTTTGGACATATCACAGTTGTCTTTAAGCTTCTATTAACTGCTGAAACTTCCATTCTTGTCTCAATCAAACCACATCTTAAACCATATGAACAATTATTCTTGTGCAATAAGATCATATATTTTAGGATTTTACATATCTGTACTTTCAAAGTCGGGAAATAACATATTTATCGGTCCAAGTTTTAATATAACATATATTTCCTTTCATATATTTAAAATATACACATATATATTATGTGCACTTTTTGATATTTAAATTTTAAATATATTTTTAAAAATAATTTACTTTTATCCATAAAATTTACATCCATAATAATAATTTGATGATAATACATCAAACTCAGTCACAAAAGTTGAGAATTAAAAGTGTTGATGTACCAGTGGTATGTTAGTTCTGCTTATCAGGTTGAAAGTTCAAAAATCTTATCTAACAAGTTTCGAAGATATTGTTAGTCAGTAAAAAAACTTTGATTCTTCATCGTAAAGTTATTATATTGAATCTTAACCTCACTGTTTATCTTTTAAAAAAATATTATTTAATATATATGCATCTGGCTATGTTTGTCTAATAAAAGTTTCCAAATAATTTCTTGAGAAGAGCCTTACACCAAATAAAACCCCCAAAAGAATATTTAGCGTGAGGATATTGATACAATCATATTTTGATGTTTGATATAACACACTCATACCCTGAGGCTTGGGAGTAGTATTTGCTCTTATAAGAATTCTTCCTTGCAACGAACTTAAGCTTTATTACCAAAAAAAATTAGAAGTTATAACTACCCCAATAAAATTAATTCAAATAATTAAAATTAGATGCAATAAAAGATAAGAATTTAAATTAAGATAAATAGATAAGAATAAAAAAATTTTGTTGGGTTATGTTTGATTTCTTTCTTGTTTAAAAAAATTATATTTTACCCTCTTAGCTAATATAAATATATGTTGTTGGATGAATCCGTAGATTAAAAGTGCTCCTTGTTCTTTCTATTATCTTCCTTCCTTTTTTTCTTAAGTTCCATAGAAATATAATAAGTATAATATCATAGCCTAATTTGAAGAAGATTAATAGAAGTATGTTGATTAAAAAAGAAGAGGAGATTAGAAGATCCCTAAGGTAAAAAAAGAATAAGAAAATGATAAGCATGAAAGTGTTTCAAGTCAACTTTTTTCTAACTTTAAAAGTGAAAATTATCGGTTTTAGATTGTTAAAAAATGAGAACTCTATTTATTTCATAAAGATTGTGATATTTGGTAGAAAATAATTTTGTTGAGTATGATTTGCAAGATCTCAATATTAATAAAGATCGAAAGGATCAAATGAACAAGAACATATAGAAATACGTATGAGCCCTCTACTTTCTACGATAACCAATAGATAAGTCCATATTTTCTTGAATTATGTTAGTATCAATAATCAACAGAAATTTAAAAATTTTCTTGAATTATGTTAGTATCAATAATCAATAGAAATTTAAAAATATTAAATGTATGTTTTGAAATACATACAAGATAAAAGCTCCAAAGCTTCAAATTCTTAGATATCAATTTGAAATTCTTATAATGAAATATTCTAAATCTATCATTGATTTATTCTCAAAAGTTTCTTCTATTATGAATCAAATGAGATCTTATGATGAAAACCTAAAAAATCAAACTATAGTAGAAAAGATTTTAGAAAGTTTATCTACAAAATTTGATATAATTTATACTGCTATAAAAGAAACTAAAGATACAAATGCATTATCAGTTAATGAATTAATAGGCTTATTTTTAGTTCATGAACAAAAGTGAATGAATTTTCATATCAAACTTCAGAATATGCTCTTTAAATAAAGATAGATAAAATAAAACCAAAAGAAAATTTTAAAAACCAAATCTTAAGGGAGAGGTTAGAATGATAGAGGTCATAGACGATCTAATATTCGAGGCAAGGGACAAAGCTGATCAAATTAGAGTTACAGGAATTCCAATGATGGTAACAAAGAAATCGATCAATATTTTTATTATAAAATTCAACATATTAAAAAAAATTATTGGTACAAAGATATTAAAAAAATTACTAGTATAAAAAAATTAGCATATTGAAAGAAATCCAAATGTTCCTCTATGCTCTTACTATTAAAAATATTATCATCTTGAAAAAGATTATTAGAACAAAAATCAAATAAATTATTATGAAAAAAATAGTGAAAAAGAAGATGAAGAAAATATTTTTTTATGACATCTGATGAAGAATATTCTAGATCTATTTGGCTTTTAGATAGTGGATATAGTAATTATATGACAGGGAATAAAAATTTATTTTAAAGGCAAATTCGATCAGATCTATAGTGTTGATGAAAAATGATAATAAGATTCAGGTTGAAGGAAAAGAAATAATTATTATAAACACCAAATCTAGTAAATAATTTATTAATGATATAATATTATTTCTGATTTAAAATAAAATCTCATTAGTGTATGACAACTAATGAGAAAAAGGATATTATGCTATTTTTTATAATAAAATATTGATTTATGATAATAATTAAAAAATTGATAGTAACTATGAGGATGATAATAAATAAAATATTTTCTTTATTATTTTTAGATTTCGCCTTATATACTTTTACTGCTATTATGAATCAAGATTATGACATAAAAGATATGGTCATTTAAATTATGATAGGGTAGAATTATAAATCAGTAGAAAATGATAGTTAGTTTGCCTAGATTAAGATAAAGATATTATTTGTGAAACTTATATTTTTGAAAAATAATGTAAAAATTTCTTTTAGACAGATCATTCTTAGAGAGTCCTAGAATGATTAAAACTTATGCATGTAGATATTTATGGGCCTATGAAGACTATCTCATACAGTGAAAGTAAATATTTTTTTATTATTTATAAATGATTGCATAAAGATGTAGCTATACTTTTGTAAGAAAAAGCTAAAACTTTTACTGCTTTCAAAAGTTTCAAAACATTTATAGAAAAATAAAATAGTTAATTTATCAAGACTTTACGTTAGAAGGGATGAATTCATTCCAAATATTTTTTTTATTTCTTACAAGAATGCAAGCATTCATATTGAACTAACTATAAGCTATACCATCTAGTAAAATGGAATAGCAAAGAGCGGAAGAACCGAGTTATGATTGAGGCTACCAGGTGTATGCTTAAAGAAAAAATTAGGTAGAAACTATGAGTATAATAGCATATTTGTTAAACTATTTTCTACCAAAGTAATGTTAAATCTCATATTTTGATGATAAAATTAATTAATGAGTTTACGATCTAATCTACGTTTTGAGTGACGTAGGACTAACTTCGATCAGAAAAGATAAATCGATTAAAGCAGGAAGAATCAGACATTGGGCCGAAGTGAACATGTTAGAAGATTGGATATCAGCCAAAGGATCGATCGGCAGAAGGACTTCGTGCCGTGAGTTCGAGCATCGGGTCGAAAGATCGGACATTACGCTAAGGAGATCAGATATTCCGAAGGTCAACATGTCGATTGGATAATATACCGAAGGAGAGAACGATGCGCCGAAGGGTTGGCAAAGCGTCAGATGAACTAATGATATATCGGATAACATGAAATTCTAGTCTTATAATCGGTTGTATCTTAATTGATCATACTTAGGTCATAATTGAGTTAGTTTTTGGTGTAACCATAGTAACTCAATTAGGGGCCCATTGGGCTTGAGTTGGGATTGTTTTGGGCTAAGTGGAAAGCTCATTCGGTGACCCAAGGATAGGTGGAACTGCCCTTGACTTGGAAAAGTTAAGAGCATATTTTTTCAGGCTGTCAGGCGGTGGTACCGCTCAGTGTCAATGCTGCAAGCGGTGGTATCACTAGGACCCGAGATGAGAACTTTTTTGGCTTCATTTTTTATGTCATTTGGGGTCTATAAATATCCCACCCTTTCCTACTTAGTATAGAGCGAAATTGAGTAGAAAATGGGAAAAATATAATTAAGAAAAAAGTATTATAATCTCTCTAAAGTTAGTGAGCCTCTTCCTTCTAGAGTTAAAAGGTTTCTAAGGGAGGAGTGAGGTCTAAAAGAGAGAGGTGTAAAGGTTCTCTCTTGAGCTTGTGAAAAGGAGAAAGAGTTATAAGGGTAGTTAATCTTTGCCTATTGGAAAGAAGATCAGTAGTGAAAGTCGATAACCTCAAGTGAAAAGGAATCAAGGGTAGACGTAGGTCACGACGACCGAGCCATTATAAAATATAGTTTACATTTACTTTATATTTTTTATTTATATTACTTGGACGTTGGGCCGAAGTGAACATGTTAGAAGATTGGACGTCAGCCAAAGGATAGGTCGACATGCCGGTAGAACTTCATGTCATGAGTTCGGGCATTGGGCTGAAGGATCGGATATTACACCAAGGAGATCGGATGTTGCAGAGATCAACATGTCGATTGGGTAATATACGCCGAGGAAAGGATGATACGTCGAAGGGTTAGATGAAACGCTGGATGAACCAATGACATGCGGGACAACATATAATTCTAGTCCTGTAATCGGTTGTATCTTAATTGGTCATAGTTAGGTCGTAATTGAGTTAGTTTTTGGTATAACCATACTAACTTAATTAGGGGCCTATTAGGCCTAAGAGACTATTTTGGGCCACGTGGAAAGCTCATTCAGTGACCTAATGATATGTGGAACTACCCATGACCTTGAAAGTCAAGAGCACACCTTTTCATGTTGTTAGGCGGTGGTACTACTAGGTCAGGTGGTGGTACTGCCCAGACATAATCTCTCAAACTATGTCAAGTGGTGGTACCACCAAACTAGGCAATGGTACTACCTAGTATTAGTGCTGCAGGAAGTGGTACTGCTAGGACCCAGGAAACCTAAGATGAGATCTTTTTTTGCTCTATTTTTAAAGTCATTTATGGTCATAAATACCCCACCCTTTTCTGCTTAGTAGAGAACGCAATTGAGTAGAAAAGAGGAAAAATATACTTGAGAAAAAAGTGTTATAATCTATCTAAAGTTAATAAGTCTCTTCCTCCTAGAGTTAGAAGGTTTCTAAGGGATGAGTGAGGTCTAAAAGAGAGATGTAAAGGTTCTCTCCTGAGCTTGTGAAAAGGAGAAAGAGTTGTAAGGGTAGTTGATCTTTACCTGTTGGAAAGAAGATCAGTAGTGAAAGTCAGTGGCCTCGAGTGAAAAGAAATCAAGAGTGAACATAGGTCGGGACGACCGAACCACTATAAAATATGGTTTGCATTTACTTCATGCTTTTCATTTATATTGCAAACTGATATTTTACTCTTACTATGCTCATTATGCTTTCGTACATTTTTAAGTTAAACATCTTTCTGATATGAACGAAGTTTCTGAATTAACGTAAGTTTTACGAAAGCACTAATTCACCCCAACCCCTTTAGTACTGATTTTGGTCCTAATAAGTAATACAAGGAAAAACATCTTATGAAGCATGATTAAACAGAAAGTCAAATGTAAGTCATTTAAAGGTATTTGATTGTATTATTTACTTTCATATTCCTATAGAAAAAAGAAGCAAACTTGATGATAAAAGCGTTAAATGCATATTTATGGGATATAGTAATGAGACAAAAGATTTTAGACTTTATGATCCTATAACTAAGAAATTAATTATAAATTTTGATGTTATTTTTAATAAATAAGAAGCTTGGAAATCTAAGATATTTAAAATTTCAATAGTTGTAGGAGACGTCGATAATTCTAATACATTGACTATTGTTAATACCTTACTTGAATCTTCTTATATTTTGGATAATTCTAATTCAAGTAATTCTAGTGATATTGAAACACCTCCAAGGAAATTTCGTGGTCTTTCATAAAAATATCAGTTTGGTGATTTTATATTTTTGTTTTAAAAGTTACTCGTTTTGAAGTTACAGCTCAAAAAGTATAATGGGTGCAAGCAATGAATAATGAATGGTAAGCTATGGAAAAAAATAAGACTTGAAAGTTATTAAATTTGCCCTAAAGAAAAGAAGTAATTGGACCCAAGTGGGTAGACAAGTCAAAATTTAATGTTGATGGCTTGCTATAAAAATATGAAGTATATTTAGTTGCCAAAGGGTATGCCCAAATTTCATATATCGATTTTTTTAATTTATTTTTAGTTACTAGCATTAACAGCTCAAAAAAAATAATAGGTTTATCAATTTTATATTAAATCAGCTTTCTTGAATAGAAAGTTGTAAGATGAGGTTTATGTAAAGCAACCAAAAGGATTTAAAATTAAATGACTAGAAGATAAAGTGTATAAATTGGATAAAATATTATATGGCTTGAAACAACCACCAAGAGTATGGTACAACATAATTAACAAGCACCTTCTTCGTCATAATTAAAAAAAAAATTAAGTGAGTCAAATTTATATATAAAAAACGAAGGTATAAAAATTCTTATTGTTTGTTTTCATATGGATAATATGATTTATACTAAAAAATCATTAGATATGCTTTCTGAATTTAAGAAAAATATGATATTAGAATTTGAAATGACTAATCTAAAACTTTTATATTAATTTTTAAAAATAAAAAATTATTCAAGATGTAAAGGAAATATTTTTGTGCCAAAGAAAAATATGCTAAATATTTGTTAAAAATGTTTCATACAATAACTTATAAGCTAGCTAATAATACTCTAATGAATATAAATGATAAACTTATGTTAAATGATGGAGTTAAAAATATAGATGAGAAAAGGTATAAAAGTTTAATTGGATGATTAATTTATCTCACATATTCGGATATTATGTTTGTAGTTAGTTTATTATCTAAATTCATGCATAGTTCTAGCAAATATCACTTTAGAACAACTAAAAGAGTTCTTAGAAATATCAAGAGAACTCTCAATTATGACATCCATTATAAGCAGGTAAAAGATTTTAAGTTATATCTTTATACTGATAGTGATTGGATTAATTGTGTAGATGATAGAAAAAGCACTTAGATTTATGTTCAATCTTAGCTCGGGTATGATTTCATGGACAATAAAAAAATAAGAATGTGTTACTCTTTCAAGGCGTGATTTCATCTTACTTCGAAGAATTCTAACAGATCTCTAAAGAAAACAAGATGAATCAACTAAAATTACTATGATAACAAGTATACTATTACAATGATGAAGAATCATATCTTCCATAGGCATATCAAACATATCAAAGTTTGACATCACTATATTTGTGAACTGGTTAATAAAAAAGAAATTTAAATAGACTATTACAGTACTGAAGATCAGCTTGTCGAAATCTTTATAAAAGCTTTAGCAAAGAAATAAAAAAAAAAACTTCTAAGTCATAATTATTTTGAATTAAGAGGGTATGATAAATTAATTTAAATAGTTAGAATTAGATGCAATAAAAGATAAGAATTCAAATTAAGATAAATAAATGAGGATAAAGAGATTTATTGAGTTATGATTGATTTCTTCTTTGTTTAAAAAACTTATACTTTATCCTCTTGACTAATATAAATATGTACTCTTGGGTGAATCCAAAGCAAAGTCCTTCTCGTTTATTCTACCGTCTTTCTCCCTCGTTCCTTCTACCATCTTTCTCCTTCCTTTTCTCCTTGAAATTCTACAACAAAAAAAAAACGAACATTTCCAACTTATCATTTTATCATGACATTATAAGTAATATTCAACTATAGGGATCTCATTACTTCCCCTATAAAACAGAGGGAAGACTCTAAAAACATTTATCTTGAGACAAAGACAAGTCTTCTATGTGCGCACGCGTGCGCACACATATGAATCTTAATACTAGATCTATCGACTGTGCAGCCATGTATTACCCATGTCTCAACAAGGTTCTATAACTAGCTTATTACTAGTCAAAAGGATGGTGGTACAATAACATTGGCATCTCCATCATGCTGATCGACGGCTTTAAGAGATGCATCCGAGTATACAGTACGTTGATTCGATGTCTTAGCCAGAAACGAGACAAGAGAACAATTGAGATGGACAGGTAGATGGTGCATGATCTATGACGTCATGTCAATTATGCTACGTGCAGAGGTAGTACCTCCTTCAATGGCATGGAAGCCATCATGGAATGCAGCTCTTTACGCTGCATTATTCTGTCTGGCCAAACTGGACAGTAGGTGACAAAGATTGCACGGTGGAGGAAAAAAGTGGTCTGTGGATGGCATGTGCTTTGTGGTTATGCGTTCGTAGACATAGCTAGCATTGCATCCATGGAGCTTTGAGGGGGTGGTGGTGCAACATTCCTCGAAATGATGGTGGAGAAACCCTAAGCATCAACTTTTGTTTTGTTTTCTTTTCGTCTTAGGATAGGAATCCTATCTAGCTTGACTGTACTGGTTGGACATTCACCGGAAAACGAGATATATATATATATTACAGTTTGATTGATAGAACCTTGAAACATTAAAATAAGTCTAACCGGCTCAATATATCCATGAGCATGTGAAAGAATGACATATATTTAGAGACTCTAACACCTGTCAAATCATAATTCATCTTGAGTAAAATAATCATATTATATAAAAAAAAATTAAATTAATTTATAAGATCAAATGAGTTTATTATTATTATTATTAATTAATTAATTAATTAAAAATATTTTGATTCATTAATCAAACTAATAGGTCATTAAAACATATATTTTACCTTTTATAGAAAAAATAGTGATTAGATTTTCCAGGGTTACGTGATCAGCTGTGCAATGATCATGACACGCACTGTCTGTACCAAGATGCTCGCAATTTGGGGTGCCATGGCGTGCATGGGTGCATGAGGTGGTCCACGCACTCCTATTATTCGCTTCCCATGACGGTAGGGTTGCGGCCATGCATTGGGAATCCCACCCCTGCACACTCTCATATGATGGCTTCGACCGCCGCAAGATTCCAAGTCACTTCACCGAAAACCTACCTCTCCTCCAGCATTCTTATCACCCCATGCCTCCTTTCCCTCTCTTTGCTTCACAGTGTGGAGGTGATCGATTCATCCTCGCCAGACTAAGGCTGCAAGAGAAGAACTTATTATCCATCCATCCTCTATTTCCCTCCGTTAATTACACAATACTTATCCACTCGACACTCAGGGCTAGCAAACAGTGTAAAGGAAGTAACGAAACGCATGCAAAAGAAAGAAGATTGATGATAACCAGAGAAGCACTTGACATCTGATCTTATGTATGCCTGGATGGTTTCACCTGTCTACATGAGGGAGCTGTTGATGAGACTGTGCCAGTTTGAACCAACAGTACCATTCCAGCTGCAGTGATCTCTGGTAGAGTCCAAAGCCATGTTGCAATCTCCTCCCACCTGCCATTGGAGACCCACCAACATCTTGTCCTCCTCTCTATCCAAGTCCCTGCAGGAGAGCTGGCTGGTAGTGGTCACAGTCGTAGCAGTTGTTGTGGTTGCGCCACCCAGTCCTCCACCAAAGGGCAAACCCACCTCTACGTCAGTACTGCCATTGCCACCATATCCACAGTAGAGGTTGTGGAAGGAGCTCGAGTAATCAGTGGTGCCATCAAGAAACCCAGTCCTCATCATGTCAAGGAACCCTGCAGGAGGTGCTGTAGGATCATCAAGAATAGGGTTTCCGAGAAGGAAGGTTTCGTGGTCATCCAGCGAACGCCCTGGGTCGTGGTGTTGTTTCTGGAGGCTTGCCAGGGCCAGGCTGAGGCCACTGGGGTCATAAGCAAGGAGTGGTGGGTTAGAGATGGTGGTGAAGGACTGGTGCTGTGGCCTCTTGGAAGAAGACTTCTTGTTCTTCCTGCAGCCACCTCCAACAGGGACGTTCCTTAGAGAGCCACCTTTGGTCCAGTATCTCCTGCAGCCCTTGCAGAAGTGCCTTGGCTGGGAAAGGCTGTAGTTGTTGTAGTAGCAGAACTTGGTGTTGGTGGACTCGCATCTGGGGCACTTGAGGGATTGCTCTGGTTGTGGCCTAACCTTCCTCTCCTGCTGCTGCTGCTGCCTCTGTAGATTTTGGCACCCAGTTAGAGTTCCTTCAAGTGGAAGGCTAGCCATGGCCGCCTGCAGGAGATCCAACCCACGAATTAACGTTTACAGAGACAGAGCGGCCTATAAATGCTCTCAAAAAGACCACGAATGACGAGAACCTCCACCGTGCATGATCAAAGGCATATGAGTCAGAACAATCTGCTACTTGCATTTCGAGAAGAAAAACTAGATGAATGCCATAAATGAGGGAATTATCGATGAAGGAAGACATACATGAAGTAACCTTCTCGATTAATAGGTAAATTTAGAGCAAGAAAGATCCATCATCACAAAGGTTAATTAGGTGCCACACTTTCCATCATTTACTAACCTCAATATGGGTGATAAATGTAGGTCGGTGAAGACTAATTGTTTTACCGATATCATATATATTGCTAAAACTCAAAATCACTTCATTTCTCTTCCTTTTGTCAAACGACAGCCGCAACAACTAGAAAACGTTGCAGATTATTTCCTTCCACCTCGTGTTCTTATGTCTCCTGAGCTATCTCCCCACTACATTTCTATTAATCACGACTCGCAAGAGTAGACCAAGGCAGAGAGAGCCTCTCAACTACATCTCAAAGCAATTGCAGGAGCGAAGGAGACATGCTATCATCCCGGACAAAGAGGAAGAGCTTCAAAATGAAAGGACATGAAACTACCGACTCCCGTGACGTTTCTCCGGTTGAATAGAATGAAGTGATCGGAGAAGAACTGGTATCACCGACAACCAACACTCCAAGCAGGAGCTGGAAGAAGGCAAGAGAAGAAAAGGGAAAGGTAGAGAATGTTCGCAGAGAAAGAAAGAGAGAAGTGTGAGCTCCTATTCGTCCATCATTAATTACCTGGTGATGTGCGCTGGAGATCTCCATAATCTCATGCAGATGTTCTTGTGCAAGGAGAGAAGCATATCACACACAAGCAAAGCATGGGAAGAATGAACGGCATTCCATCCCTCGGCTAAATAGCGGTGGAAGAAGAAGCTACGGATGCAAGAGAAACGGAGGGACGGGGAGAATAAATGATTACTTTTCCGTAAGCGAAGTCGACACGCCAGTGCTGCACTTGCACCCAGCGGAAGCCGCCTCAGCCAATCTGCGGTGAACCACCGGCCGGGCCCCACCCAGCCTCACAAATCGCGACTGGTGTTTGCTACGTGGGCCGGTCAAACTCCGGACGTGTCGGTCACATCAGTAAACCGGGGACCGGGGCGGGGGAACAAACAACGGGCGGTGGCGGTGGGTGGTGCAGCAGCAGAGCGTTTCGCTTTCCGTGCCTCCGCCGACTCGCTCCATCACGTGTCGTCGAATCATCCGACGGAGATGATGGAGCGGAGGCCGACCGTCAGATTCGTGAACTCCTTTGCGACCGCCTCCTCGTGGCTGATACGTCGCAGGCTTCCGCCTTTGCGTCGGTTGGAAGCAAGGGATCAGGGAAGCCACGGATCGGACGGGTTGGGGATTCGTTTCGTGTCTCCAGCGGCGAGAGGCGCGTGCGATGCCGCCCCCAAAACGGGTGGACGCCCGTCTCGAGGAGAGCGTGACGACGTCAGCGAAGCTTACCGAAATGTTCGACTGGCAAGCCGATGTCGGTTTATTCGGGGTGGGGGACGGGGACTGCGTATTCGCGACAAACGTGTGGGGCCATCAGGCGTGACCACTTTGCATTGGAACAGCGCATAACTCTAGCTCCACTCCCCAACGGCTCTGAAAGGAAAACCAACCCGCAACCCAAATTAATTCAGGGCCTGGCTGCGTCCAGGTTCAAATGGGGAGGAGATTGCTGAGCTGAACTGTCCCTCAATGAATCCAAGTCATCTCGGGCCAATAATTACAGAAATGAAAAAGAAACTATGAATCTCATAACCTACCAGCCATATAATTCTGCAGATTCTGAATGGCTATCAAGAACAGAAGGCCTCAGATACTGCAAAGAGAGCCACGAGAATGAGAAATCATTTGCAAAAAGCGAGTTTCATGCTAAAACACTGTATCTTATTAAAAACGATGCCACTACAAACTATAGAAAAGGGATCAATAACATCAAAATGGACCTTCTTGAAGTGCTTAGCTCAAAGAAGTTCTAATAAATAAATCTAACCATCAAAATTGGATTTTTTTTTTTTTTTTTTGCTGATTGACTTTCTGGAAGTTCAACTCCAGACTTACTTCCCTAACTTCAATGAGTATATACACTATAAAGTGAGATGAGAATCTCCAAAGCAATCAAAACAATTATTAGACACTCCATAAATACTGATTTCCGATTCTGAAGAATATCCTGGAAGGTGTGTATGTTGTGCTGCAAAAAGCATAGCAGAAACCAAGTGAAATGCACATTTTATTAGCCTTTCGACTAAGGGATGAAACCTCAGGAAGAAAAAAAAAACAAAAACAAAAAAGATTCAAGGTTTACCTCGACAAACTTCAACTTATAGTCAAGGCTCCCAAATCTTTGTGTCAGCTCATATTCATCCCGTAGATACTCCCATATCTGTGCATATTTAGCACTCTTCCATGCAATGTCTGACCTGAAGGAAGCCAAGTGTTTTAAAGCACAAAAATGATGCACCTTCGCAAATATGATCATCTTAAAAAATGAAAATTGAACATGGAAATCAATTTTAAGATTTAACAACTACAGTAAAATAATTTTACATTCACTTCATAGTAAACAATGGATAATGTTGAAGAACTATTCCATATACAAATATGCTTAGCTTATGCAGCCCAAACAAGTGAAGAGGCTATAAAACTCTCTCCTCCCAAAGACAATGGGTTAGATGTTCCAAGCAAAGGCTTATATCTATCAATTATAAGTTCTACAAAGCTTTCACTTTTCCAGTTATCTATTTAACTCAATGTCACTTAAAGCTTGGAAAAGATATGTTATAAGATCATGAGATCAACCATAATAGAGCTAGTCCCCAGACAAGAATCATGAGTCCAAATACTTGAGCAACTATTGGTTAGACAGCTCTGATTCACTGCTGAAATTGTACTCCAAACTAATAAATCTCTTTAACTGAATATATATATATATATATATATATATATATATATATATATTGATCTTCTAGAATTTCCCATATTTTGACAAGAAAAATATGCAGTAAAATTAGGTGATAGAGCTGGAAAGTTGGAAGCACTATTTGAGTAATGTTAGTTAACAGATCCGGCAGTTGGCCTGTAAAGGCAAGAGAACTGGTTAAAAGAGATTTGATCAAGGAAAATTTACACAAGTTTGTGTGTAATACATGTGTTACATTAGCTAGGGGCTGCATTTGGCATGTACAAAGTCACTCTTGTACTATCCTTCACCAATCAGTGCAGCGCTAACAGCTCATCTATGGCTTTGGATATGTGAAACAATGATCAATGAGGTGCTAAATCCATGCAGGTCAACCAAGAAAATGGATAGAGGAGCTCATCTACTCGTTCAAATCAAATTTTTAACAAGGAATCTGGAAGATTTTAACAGTATATTGTTATGGAAAGATTTCTTCTGTAAAAAGATAAGCTATCTACTGAGATTAAAATCATGATTATGGTCATAGTTGTGGGCAAATGGTCATAAACACATTTACAAATCAACATATACAAGACATTCTGATACACAACTGATGGCAGAGCCAACAGAAAGATTCTCTCATATCTCAAAGAACAATTATTTATGGGATTTGAGGAGGGTCAACATATACAGTTTTAGAGGTCAATTCCATGATTATTTTAATATTTTATTACTGAATAGATTTACCACTATCTTTTTCAAACAAGGAGATGATGAATTTCAAAGAACTAGCAACAAAAAAGAAAAAAGAGCCAATGGTAGCTTTTATTTATTGATTTTGATCAAGCTCACTATGGGATACCGGCATATAATGTTTCATGTGACAGTATGGTTCATTTTGACAATGCAAGACATCACACATCCATCGAGAGGTGAAGAAATTTGCAAAGAATACATATATTCTGCGGATCTAGATGTAATAATCAATGTATTTTAACATGGACAACCAAAAAGGTAAAATGTAATCCATTGTTTTAAAGCATGACAAGTGATTCAAGCTTCAAATACAGAAAACTTCCACCATTCAAAATCCTGCAGTACTTAGATCCAGTATGTTAATGGTAACTAACAGTATTTGGATTCATTGAATTAATGGTAATTACCATATGATGACAGTTTATTGAAAAAATATGCAGAGAATCATGACTGCAATAAAACAATTGAAGAATGCTTTAGACATAATATTCTTGGTGTGATATATTCTGTCACAAATAGAAGTTACCAACAATAACTTACAAGGAGAATAATTTAATACTGCAATTCTAAAATTAATGACAATGACCAAGAAAATTGAACCATGAAATATTTTTTGTTAACCAGAATGTAGATAAGAGGAACTATTGCACTGGGCAAAAGGAAACTTCTGTCACCAATTTAAGTTTAACGTGTAAAATTTTTGAAGTTAAACTATGCAATTTTACTACCAATCTTGCTTTTTAATATTAGTAATATTACATGTTATTCTATCCATATCAATGCCCAAAATGTGCTGGTAACAGAATACCGTACCTCTCAAAAAGCCCAAGTTTAAGAATAACATCCGCCAAATTAGAATTTGCTTTCCCCACTAACTGAAAAAGTTTTTCCTTCTTTACAGTAAAAGTACCAATTTTCTTCATTTCATGATTGATATCTGTGAATTCTGCAACCATTCCATCAACCTAACAATGCCAAGGTAGATATGATGTTTTCCTTTAATGCACAATAATGATACAATTCACATTTTAGGGAGCAATCAGTGACATACTTGCCCAATATAGTAATCTAAAGCAATGCTTTGACCAAGAACACTTCCAATGATGCGAATACCATCTATGCTCAAATTCTTAAGCATAATGTAGTCAAGCCCACCTTGCATCCAGGTCTTCAAGGTTGGTATTTCAACTACCACATAGTCTGTATCACAATAAGTGAAACCACTAGCAGTTAAGAAAAGACTAAAGTAAAATAACTTATATAGAGACTATCAATGTAAAATTAATCAAGTTAACAATCCAGGCACAAGCAAAGATTAACAATATTACACATACTCATTAGCTGCATGTGATATGTTGGCACTGCCCATATATGAAAGCAGGCACAAGTTAAGCATGGGCATGACATGCACAACAGGATAGCCAGCATGAATCCTTGGGCATAAGAAATAGCTATTTGTGGTCTATGAATCAAAGACATCTAATCAGTTAGTTCAGCTGAACAAGTGAAAAAGTGTTTTATGCTGCTAAAATAGTTAGGTCAGGTAACACTAAGCCTAACAAGAACCCTTGACAAACTTATAGAAAAGCATAAATGAACTTTAGTCAAATCAAAATTTGGAATGACTCAATTGGAAAAGAAAGGGTTATCAAAAGAAAATAGAACTGCATATCAGTTCATATATACAGGTTGCCCCATCTCAGGATGCAGTAGCAGATGCATATTTCTTTATCATTTCAGTTATTGCCTAATGACTATTATTATCCTCTTCAACGTGTAGTTCAAGTCAAAAGTTTCTGTTATCTACAAATTGTAATGTTCTAATACCATATTTAATTTCAAACTAATCATGCTGACCAATATTATGCAGCTCAAATGCAGTTGGAATAGAAACCATGATAGCTCTTTTGACCGTGTTACAACTTGGACCAATGGAAATTTTACTCATTAACTAATAGGTCTAAAACCAAATGATCAAAAATGTTTATACCTATATAGAATTACATTCATCCTTCCACTTCAAATATAAGACTTAAATGGGGTGTTACAATCTCCCACTTAATATTTGACATCGTCATCAAAGCTAAGAACTAACCCGTAGTCCATATTCGAACTCTAAGGATGTGCGCTGTTGTAACATATCTCCAGTCCCATCCACGAGAAATCCTTTCTTACTTGGATCCGTAATCAAAAACCAATTATCATAATCCATCCCAATGAGTGAACCAACTCATTAACTTGACAAGCCCGATTCACAATCACTAACAGATCCAAGCCAAAGACTCAACATTGATAATAGTAAAAGTTTGTAGCACGACATAAATCCAAAGCAATAAAAAAATTCATGACATGTCATCCTTCCATGATACAACTGGCATATAAGCTTCAAACAATTGCTTATATTTGTACCTTAAGTGGATTTCACTTATAATGTACCATTATGAAGTTCCAAACATCATAGAGCTAAGTTCCAAATTTGATGTTACAATATAAACCCAAATGAGTAAGTTTCTGCAACGCTGCTCAGATCTGTAAAGCTTTACCCTTTTCTTACGCATGGTACTCTATATTTTATTAGATTTACATAAAGTTAAAGAAATATTACAATGGGAGTTTCAAAATATATATACTACAAGGCAAAAAGTCCAACATTGTATGCACTTTCCTAATAATGTTTGAAAATATATACATGCCGCATTCCATCTCTGAGTACACAATTTCAATACTTACCATGATAATGGCTTCTTATTAAGTTCTTAGAGAGATTCAGATTGCTAGACTAGAAATACTAGGATGGTTTGGGTCCTTTATCCTCCTAATCCAGGTTCTTGCTACAATTCTAATATTAAGGCATGGTCCCTAATCAACCACTCATGATTTTTTATTCTAACATTAGTTCACATGGTCCCTAATCAACCATATTAGTGGTGCACCATCAAGGGAGAACTCGTGAAAGAGCAACAACTTCAAAAAACCTATAGTTAGAAAAGCAAAATGTTGTAAAGATTGGCTAGAATGTATGGTGATACTATGCAAAATACAAAATTAAATAACAAGTGGCTAAAAAGGATGTCAGTATATGGCTACATAATAGCAAGTATTCATAGTTTTTGTTGTAAATCAGGAACTTAAATAAGTCATAATCAGCATATATAGGTTTGCTTAAGATGGTACAGATAGTACTACGTAATATTAGATAGATAAAAGATGATAATTACTATACAGCTTAAAGAAAAACATAGGAGATTTTTCACAAATTATATAATGAAAATTTCTTGCAACCTTATTTATGATTATAAAATAAGATTAAATTTCAAGAAGATATTTGATACCAAGATGCATCCTGATTGAGATAAGGATACAGAGAACTTTATACATCTCAATGGAGATATGGAAGTGCCTGAAATATTAACAAGTATCTTAGTTATCTCGTATTTATTAGAATTTTATAACCCAAAAAAAGATTACAGAAGAAAAAACCTTTGGTACATACGCCAAGAAGATGATATTCAGAATTTTAAAAACCGTTATTCTACTAACTCTAGTCAAGGTTTATCAGAAAGTATTCTGAAAAAATCAGTTTGCTTTACACCAGGAAAATCAACCTCATGAACTATTATTTTTCTAAGATAAATAATGAGAGTAAAGAGAAAACAAAAATCACAGAGAGTATTTATTAAGCAGGAAAAACATATATGG
>NC_088336.1:15945000-15960000 GCF_036884655.1 Musa acuminata AAA Group | reverse complement strand
TTCTCTCATTGGAAGAGAAGATTTTTGAAATCCATTTTTGACAATATTCCAAAGCTCAAAATCCATGGAAATAAGTAAGATCCTCATACGAGTCTTCCAATATGTGTAATCCGACCCATTAAACATAGGCGGACGTGTAATAAAGTGACCCTCTTGTATGCCAGAGTAAGCCATCTCTCTTGGGTATTAAACCAAATTTGAGAGTGAGCCTTGCTCTAATACCAATTGTTAGGATCGGAGTGGCACTAAGAGGGGCGGGGGGGTGAATTAGTGCAGCGGATTAAAACTCGTAAGTTTGAAATCGATTTCATAAATGTGTAGAGATTTTGATTCGACGAAGAATGACTTAGCTAAAATAGCTCGAGTAAAGGTAGTCAAGAGTAGGGAGATGAAAATCGAACGATTTGCAGCTAAGTAGAGAAACGGTTCAGAACATTAAACACTCACACATTCAAGGAACACCACGATATATAGTGGTTCGGTCAAGTGACCTACATCCACTTTCAAAGCTTTCTTCGATGAGGCTCCCAACTTCCACTAGCAAATCACTTTGAAGGGGAAGGACTAAATACCCCTCTTACAACCTTCTTACAAGTGGCTCATACTCTTATAGATTTTTCAAAGAGAAAGAGGGAGGTAAACACTTAAGCTATTGAAAACAAGACTTTGCTAGAGCTTTTTCTCACTTTCTAACTTGTCAAAAAGGTATTATCTCTGCTGAGAAATGAGATGTATTTATAGGCCCCAAAAGGATTCAAATTTGGACTCCAAATTTGAATTGCTTTTGGGTTTTCCGGTGCTAGCGGTGCCACCGCCTATCAGTGTCTGACACTAATAGTGTACTAGCGGTGCCATCGTCGGAACTCTCGGGTATTGGGCGGTGGCACCGCCCAGTCCAGCGGTACCACTGCCCGACCTTTCGGGTTCTAGGCGGTGCCACCGCCCGACCTTACGGGTCACTAGTTGGGCTCCTAATTTGGCCCAAATCAGTCTATATTAGGGCTCAGTTGGCCTCTAACCAGGTTATAGGATTAACCCTTAATCTTAACCCTAAATACATACAAACTCCGAAATTAAGACATAGTCCTAAGTAGGTTTTTAACCGGCAATGTCGAGTTTCATTCCGGCGAACTTCTAGTGGACTTCCGAAAACTTCGGCAAGTCCCCGATTCTTTCTCAATTGGTTCCGGCAGCACTCTGATAAACTTGCTTTATGTCTTCATGCTATCGTAGTTAATCTTGCACATGTAAAACATAATTCGATCTAGACAATTAATCCTAAGCATCTAATCAAGTTGTCCGACATGTCATTGGTCCCTCGACGCTTCGTCCGATTCTTCGGCGCATCGCCCATATATATATATATATATATATATATATATATATATATATATATATATATATGTATGTATATATATATATATATGTATGTATATATATATATATATATGTATGTATATATATATATATGTATGTATATATATATATATATGTATGTATGTATATATATATATATGTTTGTATACGTATATATATGTATGTATATGTATATATATGTATATATATATATATATATATATATATATATATATATATATGTATGTATATATATATATGTATATATATGTATGTATATATATATATATGTAAATATATATATGTATATATATATATGTATATATATGTATATATATATATATATATATATATATATATATATGTATATATATGTATATATACATATATACTATAGCATTTTTAACCATTTATTACTTCATGCATGATACCACATTCAACAACATTCATCATTTCTCCCTCTTTGTCATCAATAAAAAGGAGAATCATTCAACAATTTATACAAGTATTTTAAACTATTTAAATAAGTTTTACACTAATTTATGCAAGCTAGCAAATTTGTGAAACGAGAAGTTAAGTAAAAACTTTACAAGATAACTCATTTTTCTTTTTGAAATAGGCAAGCTTGCATTATTATTTCAGATGTGCAAGCACTTTTGGAAGAGGAAGAAGAGTAAGGGAGGAATTCATTCGTCATAAGAAAAATCAAGAACCAAATCCATGAAAGGATTTGAACCAAATCAAATCCATGATAAATAAGTTTTATTGAATCAAACTTCTACTATTGCAAAGTGAAAGGATTCATCAAAAAAGATTAAAATGTGCATACTAAAAATTCATGAATCAAATCCCTTTTCTTGTAAAAAGAAGGAAGAAGGATTCATAGGAAATGGTTATCACATAAAGGATCAAGTATTCCAAAAGTCTATAAACAAAAACTCTTCTTTTGTGAAAGATTAAAAATCCATGAATAGTCTCTCTTTGGTGAATTGTAAAAAGAATGAATAAAGGAAACGGTCTCAATTTAAAAACAAAACTCAAGTTAAAAATGAGAAATCCGAAAAATGTATAGAGGAATTCATGCATTCGGAAGATTTAGCATGCCTAATTCTCTTCTAATGAAATCAAATTATTCCTCATTCAATAGTTTTATAAAAATATATGCTAATTGATATTTAATATTAATAAATTATAAAGATATATCATGATTATTAATATGATCTCTAATAAAATGATGTCTAATATCAATATGTTTAGTTCTAGAGTATTGAATGAGATTTTCTGTTAAATATATTATACTAGTATTATCATATTTTATAGGTTTATTTTTAAATGAATTTCATAATCTTCTAATGTATTTTTCATCTATATAACTTGTGCATAATATGCACCTGCTGCTATATATTCAGCTTCGGTTACAGATAATGCAACCGAGTTTTGTTTTTTGGAAGACCAAGAGATAAGTGCATGACCTAAGAGTTGACATGTTGTGGATGTGTTTTTTCTATCTATTTGACAACCAGCAAAATCAACATCGACATAAGCAAGTAACTCAAAGTTTTTAGATTTTGGATACCATAATTCTAAATTATGAGTTACTTTTAGGTATCTAAAAATCCTTTTAACAGCTTTTAAGTGAGATTGCTTGGGATTAGATTGAAATCTAGCACATATTCTAAGACTAAACATGATATCAGGTCTAGTTGTTGTGAGGTATAATAAATTATCTATCATAACCCTATAAGTCTTTTGATCAAAACATTCTCCAGTAATGTCCATATCTAATTTTATAGAAGTGCTCATTAGTATATTAATAGCTTTAGCACTTTCCATATTAAATCATTTCAATGGATCTAAAGCATACATAGTTTGACTAATAAAAATTTCATCACTTAGTTATTTAATTTGTAATCATAAAAAAAAAGTTAATTCACCCATTAAGCTCATTTGAAACTCTTGACTCATACTTTTGGCAAACGATTCACACAAATATTCACTTGAAAAACCGAAAATGATATCATCAACATAAATTTGGATAATGAAAAAATTATTTTTAAAATATTTAATAAATAATGTAGTATCGACATTGTCTTTCGTAAAATTATTTTGAATAAGGAAAGAACTAAGCCTCTCATACCAAGTCTTAAGGGCTTGTTTTAATCCATAAAGAGCCTTAATCAACTTAAACACATGATTTGGAAAAATAGCATTCTCAAATCTGAGAGGTTGTTCAACATAAACTTCTTCGGAAATAAAATCATTAAGAAAAATATTTTTAATATCCATTTAAAATAACTTAAAATTATTACAACTAGCATAGGTAAGGAGAATCCTTATTGCTTCAAGTCTAGCCACAAGAGCGAAGGTTTCTTCATAATCGATACCTTCTTCTTGGTTGAAACCTTTGGTCACTGATCTAGCCTTGTTTCTAATCATGATACCAAGTTTATCTTGCCTGTTTCTAAAGACTCATTTAGTACTAATTATCAAATGGTCACTAGGTCTAGGAACAAGCTTCCACACCCCATTTCTCTCAAATTGATTTAATTTCTCATGCATTGAAGGACCCATGAATCATCTTTTGTCAATGCATTTAAGTACAATTTGAGATAAAAATGCTACATTCGCATAAAAAATTTTAAGAGAAGAATGAGTTTGAACACATTTTGATGTATTTCCAATGATTAGCTACTTAGGATGAGTATATACATACTTTCAATCCTTAGGTAAAGATTCTTTGAAAAAAGATGCATCCAAGTTATTTGGAGGAGGAGAGTGTTCATTCAATTTTAAAGCATCAAAATCAAAATCATCATCAAAATTATTTTTCTTAAATTTGGGAAGCTCATTAAAAATAACATAAATAGATTCCTATATAACCAAAGTTCTTTTATTAAAGACACTAAAAGCTTTAGACATAGAGGAATAACCAAGAAAAATACCTTCATCAGATTTAGCATCAAATTTTCCTAAGGCATCTTTTTCATTTAAAACAAAATATTTACACCCGTAAACTTTAAAATATAAAATATTAGGTCTTTTATTATTCTATAATTTATATAGAGTTTTGGAAAGTAATGGTCTCATGAGAATCCTATTCATGACATAGCATGTCATATTTATGGCTTCGACCCAAAAATATTTGGGTAGGCTATGATCGTTTAACATGATTCTTGCCATTTCTTGTAAGCTCATATATATTTTTTTTAACTACTCCATATTGTTATGAATTTCTTGGAGTAGAGAAATTATGATTATACCTATTTGACTCACAAAATTTTTAAAAATTATGGTTTTGAAATTCATTACCATGATCACTACAAATAGATGAAATCATAAAACCCTTTTCATTTAGAATAAGTTTATAAAATTTTGAAAAAAAATTTAAATAATCACTTTTGGGAGCCAAGAAGTATGTCTAAATGTATCTACTAAAATCATCATAATCATAAAGGCGTATTTACTACCTTCTAAACTTATTGTATCAATTGGTCTAAATAAATCTGTATGGATCAATTGTAGTTGTCTACAGGTGCTTATTTGATTCTTTGATTTGAAACTACTTTTTATTTATTTTCCTAATTGATATGCATCACAAACTTTGTCTTTGACAAACTTTATGCTAGGCATTCCTCTTACAAGTCTTTAGTTGAAATTTGAGAGATTAGTTTCATATTAGCATGACCTAATCTTCTATACCAAAACCATGCATCATTGTCTAAAGCCAAAAAACACGTTTCATCGTAAAAATCATCAATATCAATAGTATACATATTATTATTTTTTAAGGCAATCATAGATCTATTTTTGTGTGGTATTTCAATTATACAAGCATTAGATTCAAATTTGATGATATATCCTTTATCATACAATTGATTAATGCTTAGTATATTATATTTTAAACTATCTACTAATAACACATTTTCTCTTCTTTCTTTTATGATAAAACCTTAGGGTTCTATTAGTGATCCACTAGGACAAAAATTGTACCTTTTTCTTATGATGAGAGAAGCCTTTCGATGAAGTCCATTGATATATCAATCCATATTGAGTCCAGGACAAGTAAAGGTTGCAGCTTTCCGGGACTTGCCAATGTCTCGCCTTTATGTCACACATTGTAACATAAATTTAGCAATAATATTTTTCTCCCCTACCCAATAAAAATTATACTTAATTCTCTTATAGGTTCTAAGGAACCTGGAGTGTCCGACCATAGGTGTGGAATGAATCTCTTGAATGATGGTCTTTATATAAGTAGAATTTGGCACAAGCACAATGCGTCCTTTATAACGCAATTCTTTTGAGTCCCAACTATAATGAGCCACAGAGCTTAGTGTTTTTCTATTTTTTTTATGATCTTACTAGTTTCTGGATCTTCCTGTATCTTAAATTAAGATATTTGATTTGTTACCTATATTTCCTTTGCCAATAATTTTTCCTTTGTTGTTGCCTCTGAAGGTAGCAAATCCTTTGTCTTGGCCAGTGAGTTTAGAGAAGTGTGTTGGATCTCCAGTCATATGCCTTGAGCATCCACTATTAATATACTATCTCTTGCTCCTAGCTTGTGATTATAGACATATCTATAAGAAATGAGGGTTTTCTTTTAGGTACCTATTTAACTTTGGGTCCCTCATAAATAGATCTACCTATCATTGAGTGATGTATGGTTCCTTTATGAACCCAAACTAATTTGTATGAACTAAGCCATTTAAATGAACATTTATAAGCAAAATGACCATATCCTCTATAAAATTATATTTTTCTCTTAGTGAGACATGCAATGTAAGTCCTTTAACGAAGATAGTTGGCTTTTGTTGAGTGTTACTCACAAAGCCAATTCCTTCCTTTCTATGAGCATGATCCTTATTAGCAAGGATCATGTTTAGAGATTTATTACCTATTTTATTTTTTTCTAATATTGCTTGTAGTAAGACATTTTCTTTCTTAAGTAAATCTATCTCATTACACTTAGTGCATGAAGCTAACATACTATCATCATGCTCATTTTTTAATTTATCAAATTTACTAACAAGAGAAGCATGTGTTAGGATCAAGAGCACTAAGAGGGGGGGGGGGGGTGAATTAGTGCAGCGGATAAAAACGTCAACTTCGTCAAATCTCTCGTACGATAAAAATCGATTTCGGAAACTTAGCTTGAAAGCATACGTAAATGTATTGAAGGCAGTAAGCTATTGAAGGGGTTTGCAGTAAGGTAATAGCAGGAAACAAAATGCAAACCAGAGAAGACGGGAGTTTATAGTGGTTCGGTCAATCGTGACCTACATCCACTCCTCTGATTCCTCTTCCATCAAGGCCACCGGCATCCACTAACGATCTTCCTTTACTAGGTGAAGATCAACCTCCTTCTTACACCCCTCTTCTCCTTTTACCGGGTTTAGGAGACAACCCTTACGAGCACTCACTCTCCTCTCTTAAAGAGAATTCTAACACTTAAGCTAGAGGAGGAAAATTCTAGAGATTGCAGTAGCATTTTCTCTCTTTTAATGTCTCTGTGCTTGTGTGTTTTAACCAGGGATGGGAGGGGTATTTATAGGCTCTAAACCAGTTTGAATTCTGAGCTCAAAATTGTCATCTCCCGGAATTCCGAGGTCTGGCGGTTGCACCGCCTGACTGGGGCGGTTGCACTGCCTGACAGAGCTCGGAAACTGAGCCTCTAGGCGGTGCCACCGCTTGTCAGGGGCGGTTGCACCGCTTGGCAAAGCTCGGAGACTGAGCCTTGGCGGTGCCACCGCCTGCCTGGGGCGGTTACACCGCCTAGTCTCACTCGGAGACTGAGCCCAAGCGGTGCCACCACCTGCCTGGGGTGGTTGCACTGCCCAGCTTTCCTGGGAGACCCTCTCCTGGGCGATGCCACCGCCTACACTATTTCAGCTCACTGGTTGGGTTCCAAACTTGGCCCAAACCAGTCCGAACTCGGGCCCAATTGGCCCCTACGTGAGTTATAGGATTAACACCTAATCCTAACCTTAATTAATGTGCTAATTACGAATTTAAAGACATTTCCTAAGCTATTACAAAGTCCGCAAGTCAAGACTTCTTCCAGCGAGCTTCCGGCGAACTTCCTGCGGTCTTCCGATAAACTCTCGGAAACCATTTTGCGGACTTTCGGCAAGCTCCTAGACTTCATAATTTGATCTTGGCGAGTTCTAACAAGCTTCTTTTGGCAAGCTCCTGGACTTCTCGGATTTGTTCCCATAGAACCTCTGACGACCGTCCGAACTTCCATCGAGCTCTCGAACTCCTAACGTGATCATAGTCTTGACTCCAGCGCAACTCCTGCTGCATGTCTTTCTTTCATCATAGTTAATCCTGCACACTTAAAACAAAACTTCGACCGAGACAATTAATCCTAAGCAATTAACTAAGTTGTCCAGCATGTCATTGGTCCCTCGACACTTCGTCCGATTCTTCGGCGCATCATCCTCTCCTACGGCCTATTGCCTAATCGGCCAGTTGACTCCGTAACTCCGATATCCTTAGCGCAATACCGGCTCTTCTTGGCCCGATGCCCAAGTCCACGGCCTGAAGCCTTCTGTCGATACGTCGACCGATCCATCGGCCCGACGTCCAATCTTCTGACATGTTCCTCCAGCACAACATGATTTTTCCTACTTTAATTGTCTCATCATGATCGAAGCATCCTGCGTCACTCAAAACGTAGATTAAAACATAAACACATATCAAGTGGTTTCATCATCAAAATACGAGATTCAACAATCTCCTCATTTTTTATGATGACAACCACTTGATGACTGAGTTAACCTTAACTCCCGGAGTTTAAAAAACTCCCCCTATCAATATGCCATATTGATAGAACCTTGAATTCAAACTGAATTCAAGTCATTGCAATATTCATCATGAATACTTGCAACACGTCATCATGAACTTATGCATAACATGTCATGTCATCAACATACTTCTCCTCCTTTGTCATCAACAAAAAGGAGAAGTACAAATATTCTTGTGTTTGTAATATAAGTTCAACTCATTGCATGAAAACATAATATTAAATTTTTATCATCATGCAATCTAGCAATTTTAGAACTTGCAAGCTAGCAATTTAGAGATGTTCAAGAAAGCAGCTCTTACTTCTTGAAATATGCAAGTTTTACAAGCTAGCAAATTCAAAGATATGCAAGTTGGCATATTTGCTTTTCTTGAGATAGGCACGATAGCACATTTTTGCATTTTCTTGATGTTTCAAGCTAGCAATTCTCGGTGATGTTCAAGATAGCAATTTCTTCTCTTTTGAGAAGTGCAATTTTTGCTTTCTTCTTAAATTGTGCACGCTAGTTATCTCCCCCTTAGTTATTGTCAAAAAGAAGGGAAGACCCTTTATGTCAATTTCTAAATCATGACAAAGGTGAGTAATCATTCTTATTTCAAAATTCCATAATTGAGATAAATCTTGAATTCAAATTAAGGCAATTTTAATCATGATTCATATCATATGCAATACATCACATAAAAAACATAAGTATTGCATGCATCATTTTAGCAACAAATCGTAACATTTCATCACATGGCAAGATATCATCAAGTAAAATTACGATGCAAGTTCTTGATATCTTAACATGATGCAAACATGGCATATGACAATCATAGCATTTCGATTATCAATTTACTATATATTTCGATACAAGTTTCTTTTGATATCTTAACATAATTCAAATTCAAGTATGGCACTTATAGCATTAATTCATATATTTCTCATTCAAATATGATACTCATAGTATCAATTCATATATTTCTCCCCCTTTGTCATCAACAAAAGGAGAAGTAGCTCTACCTATTTTAAAAGATATGCAAGTTTTTGTAACATGAAGCTAGATTTTCATCACAACATATAAGCACAAAAGCATAGCAAGATTCTTAAGTTCAATCATGGCAATTCAACACTTGCTTCTTGTGCAAGATTGCACTTTGCTTTTCTTTGCATATTCTAACTAGCAAAAGCTTTCTCCCCTTTATTTTTGTCGAAAAGAAGGGAAGAGTACAAGCTAGCCAATATTTTCCTTGAGCTAGCAATCTTTCTCCCCCTATGTCATTACCGAAAAGAAGGGATAAATCAATGGCCAAAAAAATTTTAATTATTATACAAGCCATATTACAAAATCATGATATCAAGAAAATTCAAGAAGGACATAATTCATTCGACAAATCCTTTTAATAGAGCAAAAGAATTATACAACCAAGGATCATGATTAAAATATATCAATATCATAGATCAAGTCATGATTCATGATTCATCATAAAGCAAATTAATTTTCAGTCATCACATAAGGTATTTAAAGAATTTTTGAAACATAGGAGAATGATTAATTTAAGCATGCAATGTTTCAATCAAATTCAAGTCATAAATACCAATGCTTTCATATTGTGAGTATCAATTCATGAATACCAAAAGATATTATTTGTGATTCCAATTTTACAAGATCAAGATTATGATTTAGATAAAATTCATTCAAATCAAATCGTTAACTTGAAACTCATAATCAAGTCATCAAAATCAATTTCGAGATTCACAAAATATCATGAAATCATTAATCTCGATAAGATGGGAAAAGTATTTTTTAAGTGATTCTTTTTCATCTAAGCATGCCTTAGTCTTTATATGCCAAATCAAGATAAGCATGAAAGTTCAAGACGTAAAGGCAAAATCTTTTAAAACAACTCATCAAGCAAGATTTTAAACATCCATTTTCAAGCCATATAAAGAGTAAGTCAAGGATTCAATTATCTCATGTCATGAATTCCAATAGGCATCTCAAAATATCAACATCACATTAAAAAGATATTTCAAAAAGATATATTAATAAGTGATTCATTTGTATCATTTCATTAATTCGGAAGATTCTCCTCTTTAGTAAATAAATGTAGGAGAACAAAATGAATTAAGGAGATGTAACATGATTGAAGCATTGAACATGATTAATATTTAAAATGTGTCTCATGTCATAAGTATGAATCAAGCATTTGTAAAATCCGAAATCATCCTCAAAGTCACATTCAATAAATTCATACATGACAAGCATAGATTTATTGAAAAGACGATAAGATAGAGGATCACATTTCGTTTTTATAAATTTCTATTCATGTGATTTACTTCTTATAAGTATGTCTTTACCTTTAATAATAATAAAACAAGTGTCAACATTTAAGATGGAAAGGTAAAAAACAAATCATCAAGCATGATTCCATGATAACATTCTTTTAATATCTTGATATTCATCATCAAGTATGATTTCAAAAAGTATGTTAAAGAGAAATCATTAAAACCAAATGCATGATACACTCATTTATTTTCAAAATATTCATCATGTTTATTTTCATGAGATTCACAAGATTGGTAAAATAAATTCATTAAACTCAATAGGATAGAAAATTATTTCCATTTCATATAATTGATTTCATGTTAGCATGCTTTTTCATTTATGTTAAATAAAAACATGCATCAATGTTTAGGATCGAAAAATAAATTTCGTCATAAAACCACAAGATCAATAGATTCTCAAAAATGAATTGTTAGGATCAAGAAAAATCTGAAAATGAAATTTAACACTTTCATGTATTCAGACATGATTTTGCCATATGTTTTTCAAATACACTCACGAAAATAACATATGCTATCATCATGTATAACTTAAAATCTCATGCATAAAATTATCAATCATTATATAAAATATTTTCATTATATCATTATGCATTACTTCAAATCAAACATAATTTCATTCAACAATGTTAATCAAACATGATACACATTATTACTTCTTAACCATGATTTCATATTTTCAATCAAAATCATTTTGTTTGTTTATCATAAAATATACAATATTATCATTTTCGAAATTACTAGCATGATCATAATTTTTGTATTTTTATTTTTAAACATGTAATTTTTTAAAAAATTAATTCTAAACTAAAAAAGAAAATACATCATGAAAGCATCAAGTAATTTCAAAATAAATCAGGGGGATTTCAATTACCTTATCATTGAAAGCGGTTAAGGCGTAGTTTGCCACCTCGCTTTTCTTGATTTTCTCGTCTTCGGAGGAGCTCGATTCATCCCACTTTGTGTTCTTCTTCTTTGGTCTCTTTCTCCGTTCAAGTTCATTGTTTATTTTAGATTTTAGTTTAATAAACTTATTAAGATTTAGTATTCGAAGTTCAAGTTCATCATTGTCCTCATCACTTGAGTCATCGCTCAAGTGGTATTCATTTGTCCGGAATTCCAAATCCTTCCTGTTCTTTGGAAGGTTGTTTTGTTCATCATGTTTATCATGTGCATTATGCACCATTTCATATGTCATCAACGAACCAATTAGTTCTTCAAGTGGTAAGTTGTTTAGGTTTTTAGCTTCTTGTATTGTAGTTACTTTTAAATCCCACTTCTTAGAAAGAGAACGCAAAATCTTGTTTACGAGTTCAAAATCTGAAAAACATTTGCTGAGAGCTCTTAAACCATTGACGACATTCGTAAAACGAGTGTATATGTCACCAATGGTTTCACTTGGCTTCATTTGAAAAAGCTCGAAATCATGCATCAAAAAGTTGATTTTCAAAATTTTAACTCTAGAAGTGCCTTCGTGTGTGATTTCAAGAGTGTGCCATATATCAAAAGCCGTTTCGCACAAAGAAACCCGATTGAACTCATTTTTGTCCAAAGCGCAAAATAAGGCATTCATAGCCTTTGCATTGAAAGAAAAATACTTCTTTCCAAATCCGACCATTCGTTCATCGGTTTAGAGGGAAGTTGAAAACCATTTTCAACAATATTCCATAAATCCAAATTCATAGAAATCAAGAAAACTCTCATTTGAGTTTTCCAATAAGTGTAGTCCAATATTCCATAAATCCAATAGTCCAATCCGTTAAACAACGGTGGACGAACAACCGAAAAACCCTCTTTAAAGCCATGAAGAGCCATTTCTCTCGGGTGTAAATCCGAAATAAGAAATACCGGGCTCTAATACTAATTGTTAGGATCAAGAGCACTAAGAGAGGGGGGGGGGGAATTAGTGCAGCGGATAAAAACGTCAACTTCGTCAAATCTCTCGTACGATAAAAATCGTTTCCGACATAAAACCGATTTCGAAAACTTAGCTTGAAAGCATACGTAAATGTATTGAAGGTAGTAAGCTATTGAAGGGGTTTGTAGTGAGGTAATAGCAGGAAACAAAATGCAAACCAGAGAAGACGGGAGTTTATAGTGGTTCGGTCAATCGTGACCTACATCCACTCCTCTGATTCCTCTTCCGTCGAGGCCACCGGCATCCACTAACGATCTTCCTTTACTAGGTGAAGATCAACCTCCTTCTTACACCCCTCTTCTCTTTTTATCGGGTTTAGGAGACAACCCTTACAAGCACTCACTCTCCTCTCTTAAAGAGAATTCTAACACTTAAGCTAGAGGAGGGAAATTCTAGAGATTGCAGTAGCGTTTTCTCTCTTTTAATCTCTCTGTGCTTGTGTGTTTTAAACAGGGATGGGATGGGTATTTATAGGCTTCAAACTAGTTTGAATTCCGAGCTCAAAACTGTCATCTCCAGAAATTCCGGGGTCTGGCGGTTGCACCGCCTGGCAGAGCTCGGAGACTGAGCCCTGGCGGTGCCACCGCCTGCCTGGGGTGGTTGCACCGCCCAATCTCACTCGGAGACTGAGCCCTAGCGGTGCCACCGCTTGTCAGGGGCGGTTGCACCGCCCAGTCTCGCTCGGAGACTGAGCCCAAGCAGTGCCACCGCCTGCCTGGGGCGGTTGCACCACCTAGCTTTCCTGGGAGACCCTCTCCTAGGCGGTGCCACCGCCTAATCTGGTGGTGCCACCGCCTACACTATTTCAGCTCACTAGTTGGGCTCCAAACTTGGCCCAAACCAGTCCGAACTCGAGCCCAATTGGCCCCTATGTGGGTTATAGGATTAACACCTAATCCTAACCCTAATTAATATGCTAACTACGAATTTAAAGATATTTCCTAAGCTATTACAAAGTCCGTAAGTCAAGACTTCTTCCGGCGAACTTCCGGCGGTCTTCCGATAAACTCTCGAAAACCATTCTGTGGACTTCCAGCAAGCTCCTAGACTTCACGATTTGATCTTGGCGAGTTCAAACGAGCTTCTTTTGGCAAGCTCCTGGACTTCTCGGATTTGTTCCCGTAGAACCTCCGACGACCGTCCGGACTTCCATCGAGCTCTCGAACTCCCAACGTGATCATAGTCTTGACTCCGGCGCAACTCCTACTGTATGTCTTTCTTTCATCATAGTTAATCCTGCACACTTAAAACAAAACTTCGATCGAGACAATTAATCCTAAGCAATTAACTAAGTTGTCTGGCATGTCATTGGTCCCTCGACGCTTCGTTCGATTCTTCGACGCATCGTCCTCTCCTGCGGCCTATTGCCCAATCGGCCAGTTCACTCCGCAACTCTGATATCCTTGGCGCAATACCCGCTCTTCTTGGCCCGATGCCCAAGTCCACGACCCGAAGCCTTCTATCGATACGTCGACCGATCCATCGGCCCGACGTCCAATCTTCTGACATGTTCCTCCGGCACAACATGATTTTTCCTGCTTTAAATGTCTCATCCTGATCGAAGCATCCTGTGTCACTCAAAACGCAGATTAAAACATAAACACATATCAAGTGGTTTCATCATCAAAATACGAGATTCAACAGCATGCTCCTTTTAAAATAATTTATAATTTTTACCAATTAGCTTACATTCATCAAACAAATCATGAAAAGCACTTAATAATTCATCAAAAGATAAATGAGCTTTGATTGAGTCACTTATCTCGTCACCAAATGCTATTAATGGATAGTTTGTAACTTCTTTTTTATTGGTTGACTCCATGTGTTCGGATGCACTTGAATCATCCCAAGTCACCTTGAGTGCTTTCTTTTTCTTTGAATAACTTCTTCTTCACTTGGGGATATTTATTTTTGAAGTGCCCTGGCTTTTTGCATTTGTAACATATGATTGTGTTCTTTTTTAGTTCATTTTTATTCTTAGTATCATATTTTACTAAATATGTTTTATTTCTTCTTATGAATCTTTTGAATTTTCTTGTTAGAAGTGTCAAGTCCTCATTATCACTTGAGCTTTCACTCGGGTGGTCTTCTTTAGTTCTAAGTGTCATATCCTTCATGTTCTTTAGAAGGTAGTTCTCATGTTCATCATATTTTTTGTATGTCATTTCGTAGGTTATTAATGACCCAATAAGTTCTTCAAGAGCAAAGTTGTTTAGGTCCTTTGCTTCTTGTATTGCCATCACTTTTGGATCCCAACTTTTCGGAAAGGATCTTAGTATTTTATTGACAAGTTCAATATTAGAAAAACCTTTACCAAGTGCTTTCAAACCATTGACGACATCCGTAAAATGAGTGTACATGACTCCAATGGTTTCGCTTGGTTTCATTCGAAACAACACAAAATTATACACCAAGAGATTAATTTTTGACTCTTTAACCTTACTTGTGCCTTCATGTGTGACTTCGAGTGTGTGACAAATCTCATATGCAGTTTCACATATAGAAACCCGATTAAATTCGTTTTTATCAAGAACACAAAACAAAGCATTCATCGCTTTAGTATTCAAGGAGAAGGTCTTCTTGTCCAAATCAT